>NC_045442.1:130846994-130868500 GCF_002776525.5 Piliocolobus tephrosceles | reverse complement strand
TTTATTAATTTTGATACCGTCTTTTTCCCTTCAGTTGCTTGTTATGCTTTAGACTTCTCATCTAAGGAAATATTGCCTAATCCAATGTAACAGTTTCACCAAGATTCGCCCCTAAAGGTGTCATGGGCTGAACTGTCCCCCCCGACCCCCGCAAGTTTCCCATGTTAAAGTCACAACCCCAGAAACTCAAAAAGTCACTGTATTTAGATACAGCGACTTTAACTTGGCAATTTAGGTCCCATAAGATCTTAAGAGTAGGCCCTGATTCCAGTATGACTGGTGTTCTTTTAAGAGAATTTAGACACAGTCCTCAGTGCTGCATGCACATAAGAGAAATCTGAGGACACAGAGAAGACGCCGTCTACACAGCATGGGGTGAGGCCCCAGAGAATCCAACCCTGCCCGCATCTTGACCCCAGGCTTCCAGCCTCCAGAACAAAGGAAGTAAGATGCTGTTTAAGCCACACAGTCTGTGGTGTCCGTTATGGTACCCAGCAGACTGACAGAATGGGTCTCACAGTCGGCTCCTTACGCTGGATCCATTTTGAGCTTTGCGTGTAGGGTGAGGAAGGGTCCAGTCCATCTTTTTCCATGTGGATACCCCAGTTGTCCCAGCACCATCGAGTTGTGAAAGGAAAAAAGTAAAGCAACCCTTACGTCCTTTCTCCATCAACAGATTAGAAGATACACTGGAGAATCGTGGATAATTTTGTCGGTTTAAGCCAGTGGTTTTCAAACTTTTGGGTCTCAGGAACCCTTTGCACTTTATTAAAGATCACAGAAACCTTTCTCATGAGGCCGGGAGCAGTGGCTCATGCCTGTAATCCCAGCACTTTGGGAGGCAGAGGCAGGTGGATCACTTGAGGTCAGGAGTTTGAGACTGGCCTGGCCAACACGGTGAAACCCCGTCTCTACTAAAATACAAACATTAGCCGGGCGCGGTGGTAGACACCTGTATCCCCAGCTACTGGGGAGGCTGAGGCAGGAGAATCACGAACTCAGGAGGCAGAGGTTGAAGTGAGCTGAGGTCACACCACTGCACTCCAGCCTGGTGACAGAGCAAGACTCCATCTCCAAAAATAAGTAACAATTTTTTAGTTCATTTTACAATGATAAAGTCATTACATCTTAACACAGTCTTAAAGAAGAAACCATTTTCCAAAATAAGCAGCAGCGTGGCAGCAGTTTGTGCTGCTGTGAAAACACGTAACATCTCTGCACCTCAGACAGCAGGGTTCTCATGCCCGCATCTGCCTTCAGTGGGCTGCAGAGCCGTGGCTGAAGTTTAGGAAGAAAGTCCAACCCCATGCTCATATACAATTAGGAAGAAGTATTTTCATTGTGTTTTCAGATAATTTTAGGTATTCTCTGCTGCCGAATGCAACTAAGTGGCACTTCCGTACAGGCTGTCTGTAACGCAGAGTCTGCACTCTGGTCGACGGGCCTTCTAAGTCCTTCCTTCTAAGCCCCACTTCCTTCTAAGTCGACTAGTCCTGTCCTGCACTTGAATGGCTTTTACCAGCACACGATTTTGTAATCAACACATTGGTTAGAAAACACTGGTTCAGAGTTATGAGCAGCGTCCACATTTCGTTATATGTCAAAAAAAAAAAAAAACACACATCAATATCACCATTGATCACATGAGAAAGTGGTGGACACAAGATTTTTATATTTTAATATTCACTGGAAAGCCAAATGTCTATCATTGGAAATAATGTAAGGTATTTTCCTTGAGATGAAAGAGTCATTTTGTTCATTTTATCAGGCCACACCTGAAAATACCTCCATCTGAAGTGGCATCGTTTGTAAGTCATTCTTTACATAAAGGAGGCCATTAGTGGAAGAAGTGGTTCTGCAGGTTCATAGCTCAGAGGCACCAGTGCTCTCAAGATAACCATAAAATCCTAAGACGCACCTGTGCACACTTCCTGTTTCTCAAAACATTCCAGAAGGAACCCTGAATTCCGGTGCCGCAGCAGGACTGAAGTTTGCTCTCACCCACACAATAAACCCAGGGAGCTCCCCCCCAGCCCCCACCCCGAGGCCACAGCCTTGGTCCTCTGGTCTAGGAGGGCTCCTGCAGCTCCAGCCTACAGGGAAAAGCAGGCACCCACATGTTAGAAAGCCCTCCCAAGGCCCGGCGAGCACTTCTGCTTATGTGCCAGCCAAGTGTGTTTGACAAGGCTACAGCCAGCTGTACAGCAGGCAGCAAGGTACCCAGCAAGTACTCAGGGCTCACGTTACTGAGTAAGGAAGGTAGACAGCGAGGTACCCATCAAGTACTCAGGGCTCACGTTACGGAGAAGGAAGCCAGGCAGATAGTGAGGTACTCAGCAGGGTTCACGTTACCGAGGAGGAAAGGAGGGTGAAGACAAGGGGGCTGGAACAGTCTGTCATAAGCTTTAGCATTTACAAGGCTCGCTGAAGATGATCTGATTTGATCTTCACAACAGCTCACAAGATAGGCAGAGGCACAACTGTTTTTGCTTCATAAAAAGAGATCCACAGAACTGATGACGACCATGTGCTCTTCCCACAGGCTCCCAGAAATCCTCCTCAAATCATCTCTCAGTTGTATACATGTGATAATATCTCAGTCACGTCCCCTCTCCGCAGGGGGATTTTAATGTCGCCCTGCTGTTCCTTCGCACCCTGCCCTCTCCTGCATTTCAGCCATGCCCACCATCCATGGGGAGTCTGCACCACCCCACCCCCGCTGCTGCTGATGGCTTGGGTCACCCTTATCTTTCATTTCCACCTGCAGGGACCTGTTCCTTCCTTCAAACGCAGCTCAAACTCACTCATTGTGTGAAGCCTTTTCCAGCCATCACAACTGTCATGTGTAAAACCTGTCTGAAATGCTTCGTTTAGGAGGTGCTTATGCTGCCTCATTGGCTGTGATCAGGACCAAATTCTGAGCAAACCAGGTGGTCCCCTCTCCCCATCTCTGCTCCAGTGCACTTAAAACAAGGATTCCGGGAAGCACCTTTTTAGTCCAATTCACGCCTGAGTCTGCCCACACTCTGCAAAAAAGCCCTGGCGGTCAGGGCTCAGGCCCCAGGTGGGTAAGGCGAGCTTAGTGCCCTCTCTGGAGCTGTCGCCCAGAGACCCACGGCTGGAAAGGAAGAAACTTGCATCCTGTGAAATATCCAGGTCCCGAGACCCACTCAGGAGCAGAAAACGGGGAAAGAGCCTCGAACAGACCCCTCAGGAGGGCAGTCAGCAGGAGCCAAGGAGGCCACCAGGAGGGAGGGAGACAGGCAGTGAGGCCAGAGGTCACGTGGTGGGGGGATGACACGGCATGGTGGGGGGAGGAGACGTGGCCAGAGGCAACGTGGCCAGGGAAGGAGACACAGCTGGAAGAAAGTGACAAGAGGGGTCTCCAGCCCTCAGACTGTGCCTGATTTATGGATGACATTCTAATTAAGATGTTATATCTAACTTTAAAGTAGCAATTTAGAACCACTGCGTACATTTAAAGCACAGTACAAATATAGCACATTTCCCAAACCAAAGAACAGTGCATTGAAGGAAAAAATAGCAGCTCACCAAAAAAAAAAAAAAAAAAGTGGGCCGGGCGCGGTGGCTCAAGCCTGTAATCCCAGCACTTTGGGAGGCTGCAATGGGTGGATCACGAGGTCAGTAGATCAAGACCATCCTGGCTAACACAGTGAAACCCCGTCTCTACTAAAAATATATATATATACAAAAAAGAAAAACTAGCCGGGCGAGGTGGCGAGTGCCTGTAGTCCCAGCTACTCGGGAGGCTGAGGCAGGAGAATGGCGTAAACCCGGGAGGCGGAGCTTGCAGTGAGCTGAGATCCGGCCACTGCACTCCAGCCTGGGCGACAGAGCAAGACTGTCTCAAAAAAAAAAAAAAAAAAGAAAGTGAGTAAAGAAAAAATTCATTTAATATCAGAAATAAAGAGATCCTACAGCTCTTCCAGTTCAATCCCCACCCTAACATGAATGGGGGGAAAAGGGAAGTAGATTCTAGTCAGAATTAAAGGCAAAACCGATCCAGTTTACTTTCTACTCGACAGAAAACAAGAAAAGCTCATCAAGAAAGCCCTACAAACAGTAGCTTTAGGAGTCCCCAAAATGCAAAATTCACCTTCCAATTAAATCAACTGCTGAGTGTGTATAAAGTTTTTTTTTCATTATTGCCTTCCTCATCCCCAGGGGCTTTTTTAGACCTTGTTTTCCCCTAATTGCCTCCAACACCCAGGAAATTTAAACCCCACAAGTAAACGGTGTCTTGATTCACCCACAGCGTCCTTTGGAGCAGACAGTCTGTTGCTCTAAGACATCCTTGTCACCTAAGCACTGAGTACAGCCTGAGAACACACAACACGCACACACACGAACTCGGAAAGACCAACAGGTGAGATACGGCACATGGAGGAAGACGAGACAAATGTGCTTCACCGACACCCCAGATCCGTGAAGAAGTGACACACGCAGGCTGCTCAGGTGCCAGTGACTCCTGGAGAACAGCCAAGGGCAGCATTTGGAGAAGCAGCACCATAGGCCAGAAGGGTCTGGGGGCTTTAGAGGGGAGGGGCGCCCCGACCAGGTGCTGGGGCTTCAGACGGGAAGGCACCCCGAACAGGTCCTGGGGGCGGCAGGACAAGCCCTGGGTCCCCTCATCACTTTTCACTCCTGAATCTCACCCTGAAGTTGCAGCAAGTCCAGGTATTCATTTACCCATAAAATTAAGTATCTGTGAGTAACACAAGTCACTAATCCACACAAATCTGAGTCCACAGATACCTCCCAGAGACGCCACCATCCCTTCTGGTAGAAGAGCAGCCCGGGGGCCCACGCTGCTAGGAAGGGAGACTGTCTCCAGCCTGAAGCTGCAGAGTCCTCAACACAAAGTCTACCTTCTAGAACCATGCCGTCTCCTACAGAAGCAACTAGGGGCAGGTAGGGTTTTTTTTAAATCTTTTTTTTCTTAAGATCGAGTCTCCCTCTGTCACCCAGGCTGGAGTGCAAGGGCACAATCTCGGCTCACTGCAACCTCTGCCTCTCGAGTTCAAGTGATTCTCCTGCCTTGGCCTCCCAAGTAGCTGGGATTACAGGCCCCTGTCACCATGCCTGGGTAATTTTTTTGTATTTTTAGTAGAGACGGGATTTCACCCTGTTGGCCAGGTTGGTCTCGAACACCTGACCTCGTGATCCGCCCGCCTCGACCTCCCAAACTGCTGGGAATACAGGCATGAGCCACAGTGCCCGGCCCATATAGCTATTTAAATTTGACTAAAATTAAATAAAATTAGAAGTTCAGTTTCTCATTTGCACTTCAAGCATTCAGTTACCCACAGGCGGCCACTGACCAGAGGCTGGCAGAGATGTCACACACCACACCGCAGAAGGATCTATGGATGAAGTGGCTTTAAGATCTCGGCATCTTTATATTGAAGCTACTGAAGTTTTACTCTGATTATAAACATCGGCATTCTCCCATTTAAAATGTCAGTGCTATTGCAACGATCAGATCTGTGACTTCCCAGCAGCTCTTCTCTTCCTGGACAGGTAACTGCAGAGCATCTGCACTCTGCCTCCACACTAAGGGACAGCAGAAGCCTCCGTGTAAAATCAGGGGGAGGAAAAAAAATGAATCCCTAGTCCCTCTCCCACCCCCAATTTTGTGAAATGCCTCAATATTCCCAATAACTGCCAGAGTTGCAGCAAACAAGCACCCCTTAGACCAGGAAGCAACAGGGAAGAAGAGGGAGATGTGAGGACCCTCCATTCCCTCTGGACCCTAGGCCCAGCCAGGACTGAGAAGGGCAGCACGGCCCGGCAGACCTGCACACCTGATGCAGACCGTGCACACGGCTTCCCCGGGCCTCGGTCCCCCGCTCTGCCCTCACTGGCCGCTGTGGCTCTGGTAGAGGCAGCTCCCTGAGCCCCAACACCCACAGCCAGTCCCCTCCATCCAGGTCTCAGCTCTGCTGTGACGCCTCAAGTGCCTCCCTGATGCTTCTCATCAATCCGGCATGCCATGCCCCCTCTACCCCACAGCCCTTGCTACCGCCCCCCCCACCAGAGCCCGGCACACAGCAGGTGCCTGAGATGCCCCAACGGGCGGGCATGCCGGGTAGGGCTTAGAGTTCCAAGGGCCACGTCCTGCATACCACACAAGCGCTGCAGAGGCTGTGGAAGGGGTCCAGGCTTCAGGCCTACACTCAGCTTCTCCCAGCCCCCGAGGCCAAGAACCTAGCAAGAGCACGCAGCTGGAAGCAGGATCCCAAACCCCCTTGCTGCTCCTCAAGAGGAAGGGGGCCTCGGGGCACAACCCCACAAGCGCCTTCCTCCTGCCAGGCTGCGTGTCACAGCACCGACACCTTCACCGCAGGGAAACTCCCTCCTGTGAGGAGAAAACCACCAAGTACCACAGGAGCCACGTCCACTGGCAGCGTCTGCTGAGCCCAATTAGTGACAACAGCAGCTGGGCCCCCACTCAGCGCGCACCGACTCCGAACCCGCCACGCACACCACAACGCCAACCATCCTGAAGCTCAGCTTCGACTCATCAGGGGCCTCCTCCAAGAGAGCTCGGCGTGTCTATCTTCCCTGGGCTCACAAAGGTGAGGGACTCAGGCCCGAGTGTGCACAGTCAAGCTCCCACCAGCTGTGCAGACAATCTCCCTAGCCCCGGCCTGGGAAGGGGCCAAGCACAAACAGCCATCTTTTGCCCACACAGGTACAGAATTCAGCCAGCTCTCTCAATGGAGTCCTGACAGGTCAACTCCAGGCTCCTCAGTGCTCTGGGGTTCACCTCAGGCCACTGCACCTTTGAAAAGTGGCTGTGGACTCCTCTAGGCTGCTCAGCGTCACGGCCCATTTCATTCCAATACTGCAGGCCCCTGCCGTGGTGTCAATACCCAGGACACCCCTGCCGGCATCCTCTGAGATGCTGCTGCAGCTGCTATGATCTGAGAACAGCCACGTGCAGGCATCACGGGGAGGGATTCTCAAGTCTCCGAGAGACGCTGCACTGAATCCGGGGTGAGCCCAGCTCAGTCCACAATCTAAGCCAGGATGCTGGGCAGACACACACTGTTGTAACTGACAGAGGCTGTTGGTGGCAGCTCTACCAAGACCAAGAATGGCAACTAATCTGAGATTTACTATCCATCCTGATGTTTAAAAGGAAAGCATTGTGAAGTTCCAGTAGCAAGGAATTTTCTATAATCTATCACATCAAGATACAGAAGTGTAGCTAAAATGTTCGTAGGGTCTATGCAGAGGAAGAGATCGGTCTATTTCGGGAAAAGTGCTCACTGGCTTTTTAGAAATAGAGAGGGAAAGCTCTTTATTATTCGAATACACTATATTTAAGTGTTCTGGTAGACTAAGTATTCAATATTCAAAAATAAGTAATTCAGTCTATTTCATTCTTTAAATGTAGCTTTCAAAAACTGATAAACACCTGGCCGGGTGCGGCAACTCACGCCTGTAATCCCAGCACTTTGGGAGTCCGAGGCAGGTGGATCACGAGGTCAGGAGATCGAGACCATCCTGGCTAACATGGTGATACCCCGTCTCTAATAAAAACGCAAAAAATTGGCCAGGCGTGGTGGCGGGCACCTGTGGTCCCAACTACTCAGGAGGCTGAGGCAGGAGAATGGTGTGAACCCGGGAGGTGGAGCTTGCACTGAAACGAGATCACACCACTGCACTCCAGCCTGGGTGACAGAGCAAGACTCCATCGCAAAAAAAAAAAAAAAAAAAAGTGGCAAACACCCCATGTCTGCCCTGGCTCCGGCCATCTCCACGGAGGGACAGAGCTTGGGAAAACCTCACTGTGGTGGCCCAGAAGGCCGGGCCAGGCCTTTGCCCAGCAGATGAGTGAGAGGGTCAGCCACCCTAGGGAAGCAGCCCGTATTTGCTATGTTACTGATGATATCCACATAAATTTCTATTTTGCCTCCCACACAGACCTGGGATCCATGTTTGAGCAAGCAGTTCGTGCCAACACACCCTCCATGCCATCATTTCCCTGACCTCCCCAAGAGGAGCCAGGCCAGGCAGCGTCCCCACACGGGTGCTGGGGCCCAGGAAGATCCGGGTCCTGCCCCTCTTCTCCCTCATCCCTGCAGCACCTGGCTTGCTGTGGAAGCCCAGCAGTGCTGGCTGAACCCACGTTCTCCTGGGGAATTCAGGAGAAGCCTCTGTGCAGAAATCAGCTGGGAAGCAGGGCTGTGTGTGCTGGCAGGTCACTCCATTGGATTTGCAGAACTGAGTTTTCAATACAGGTGCCGCCACCAAGTCCCTCAAGCCCTTCGTGAGCCTCGAGCCACAGAGCTATTTGCTGCACTCCCACAATCTCTAACCACTCTGCACAGAAGCCCAGTTTATCCAAAGAACCATAAAATTTTGCATGTAAATGAAGTTTGGCATAATGAATTACAAGTGAAGTCACCACTTCTATTTCCATTAATCCACTCATTCAAACAAGTATCTCTTGAATATGTGCATCGAATACTGTGGAATTAGGATTTAGCCCATGCCTTAAAGAAATATACATCACAGAAGAAAAGGTATAGCTTGTAACAGTGGTGAAAAGGCAAGAAATAATCATAGAAGGAAAGGTATAGCTTGTAACTAACATAGAAGGAAAGGTGTAGCTTATATAACAGTGAACAGGACAGAATCCCACAGGCTCATCAGGAGCCGCCGAGGAGGAAGCCATGATTCATTTCCACCTGCAGTAGATAAATGTTTCCTGGATAAAGTAACTTCCACAGTGATATCTGCTCATTGTTTAGATCTTGCTTGATAGGGTACTAAATTACCACTTTATGTGCTATTTATATAAAATACATCATTGTCGGGGAGGTTATAAAGTAACAAATACTTCACACAAGCTTGGACTGTGAATGGTGCGAGGCAATGGGGTGATGTGTTCCCATGTTCTCGAGATGCAGAAGGGGCAAGACCCTGGTTCCCTTCTCCTCCCCACCGCCCTGTTCCCAGATGGGGGTGGAGGCAAGGCCACTGTGCAGTCCTAGAGCTGGGCTCCAGGGCCAGGACAGGACCCCACGCCCAGACTCTCTGCACCCCATGTCAGAAATACAGCCTGGGAGGCAATCACCAATTTACCTGGCAGTGGGGAAAAACCGTTCCAGGTGCTCCTGAAACCTGGGCAGAGTCACAGCCTGGCAGGAAGCACCAGCGATGCAGGTGTGCCCAAGACTGGGAGGATGGCCAGACCAGCCTGCAGGAGATGACCACTTCTCTCTGGTTCGTTCGAGATACAGTCTGGGCTTCACTTTTGTATGTGGAGTCTCACAGTACAGAAATATCACAAAGGGATTAGACTTCGTATGCCCCAATTTTTTTAATCAAAAAAAATCACATTTATTGCAACTAATTCTAAATCCAACAAAGAAAAATAAGTATAAAAACGCATGCCTACAAAACATAAACTACAATCTCTTTACCCATAGGAGACCCAAAATTTAGTTTACCTTTTCTTCAGTATCATCACTTTCTTTTTAAGCCATTACTGAGGTGTCTCCTCACTGCCCCAAGAGGAGGTTCACGGGCTCTTCAGGGCTCTTTGCTGTTTTATCGTTTTTTAGGTTTAAGGGCAGGATCATTTTCCCACACTTGTTTGCTTCCTTGATCACCAATTTTTCACAAGGACATCATTGTGCATCGGAAAATCTAGCAAGTGAACTTCATTAAAAGTGAAAACAATAAGGACATGTTAGCTGCTATGACAGCATCATCAGTCACCGAATCTCCCTGGGGGACCAGACACACCCCCAATCTCAGGACCGACCCACCCTGCGGGAGGCATGAAAACAAAGAAGAGAAGGCAGGTGACTCATTTAGGAAACTCGGGTGACCCTCTCAAGCCACATTTCTCAGGGTGTCAGGGGATCAGCCACATGCAGGGAACCTCCTTGGCCTGGCAGGTGGCAGACTCCTGGGACCCACCTCAGACACATTAATCAGAAAATCTAAAGGTGGGCAGACTCTGAAAAGTATCTGTAAAGGAAGGACTTAGCTCTGCTGTGAGCCCACTACACGCAGGGTCACGCAGGACGCTGCTCCCAGCGTCCAGTCTCCATTCCACCCTCCTGGGAGGAACACGCGCCAAGTCAGAGCACAGTCTTCAGCGAACACCTTTCCTGCGCCACCTCCACTGTTGCCCAGCCCTGCAGGAGTAGCCGCTGAGTAGAGGAAACAAGTCTTTGCTCCCGACCCGGCCACCTTGGCGCTGGGCGTAAGACCAACACTCCTACGTGTCTAGGGAAAGGAGTGGCCCTGGGCAGGAGTGCACTTGGCAGCCCCAGGGAGGGGCCACGTGTGGAGGACCAGGCCTCTGCCCGCAGACACGTCAGCACAGCATCCTGGAGCAGAACTTCCAGCCCAGCTGAGCCTACAGATGGCTGCAGCGCTGGACGGCATCTTCACGGTGACCCGGGGGACTGGGCCAGAGCCGCTCAGCAGGGCTGCCCTGAATTTGCAACCTGAAGAAGCTGTACAGTCGTACGTGTACATTGCCTTAAGCCCCTAGGTTTTGGGGTCACTTGTCAACACCGCGACAGTGGATGCACACGGGCTCCCAGGACACGATGGCCTCTGCCGGCCTCACCCGGGCTGTCTCATCTGTTCCCGCGACATCACGTTTCTCAGAGCCAAAGGCTGCCAAGGCCCGCTCTTCACAGTCATTACAAGCTCACAATACAAAGTGAAAAAAGCAATCTGTAAAATACAATGTATGACGCAATACAGGGTGAATGCACAGGCACATACATGCGTGAAACAGGCGCACATGTAAAACGGGTGCATGCACACATGAACAGGTGCACAGGCATGAAACGTGTGCACGGGTGAAAGTGTACACATGTCAAAGAGGTGTGCATACACATGTGAAAGCACCAGACATGAAGGGCTGTCTTTGGGAGCCTGGTTTTTAGGCATCTCCCTTAACCTTTTACATCTGCACGATCACAAACACAGCACACCACAGTACTGAGGGGAAGCCCCAGCTTCTCAGGGGGGCACATGAGGCTTTTTATGCCACAGGTTGCATCACTACATTCTAGAACTGCAAGGCCCCCCACTGCCAACACTGGGTCAGGTCCACCCTGTGCTCCAAGGACCAGGCCACCTGCCAGCCCACACGGGCCTGCCCCTCGGATGGTGCGGCCGCTTCTAAAACAGAGGCTCAGCCCCACCCAGACACCTGCAGTACCTGTTATTAAATCAAGACTTGGCTGTGGGTAAATGTGAAGATTTTTTATTAAACACGACTCTGAAACATTCAAAGGACCATAACTGAACGCTCCTTTCGCAGCCACGGCATGTCTTGATGCTCCTGGAGAAGGCCAGGCCATGGGAACCCACGAAGCCCCGACAAGGCAGACTCGGAGCTGTGTGGCGTACTTAGCACCGATTTTGTTTTGACACTTGCCTTTTATATTCAGATTAAAATAAAAACAAGACACAAAAGTAGCTCACATTCTATTTCAATTCTGGGTATTTCTGTAGTAACTGGGCCCCTTTCCCTCCGGTTTCCCAGCCAAGCGTTAAATAGGCCCAGCTGGGATTTGTCAAAGTCTGGGCCTCTGTTGTAGAGTAAGGGAGGGGGTAGGGAGAGGGTAGGGAGGGGTAGGGAGGGGTAGGGAGGGGTAGGGAGGGGTAGGGAGGGGTAGGGAGGGGAGCGGGAGTGGTGAGGAGGAGTGGGGGATAGGGAGGGACACAGGGGAGGAGAGAGAAACCCCCGAGGGCTGGAGGCAGGAGGGATGCTCCACTGGCAGCCTCAGGCTCCCCCTTCCAAGGTAACTGAGCTGGCATCACGCACGCAGTGCCGTCATATAACTTGGCTGACACACGCCAGAATTACAACAAAATGCTTAAGGAGAAGAGTAAGCACCAGCATCTTCATCTAGGGTAGTATATCCGTTTACTATCTAGCATATCCAGCATACTATCTAGGGTAGTATACCCGTTTCATGCTTACCTTGTATGACATTCTATAAATTGTAAAGATAATGCATTTTCTTACTAACTATAATAAAGAACAGACAGCATCTGAGTACTTCTGAGTACTGAGCATGTGTCAAAGCCCAGTGAGGTAGGAATCATTTACTTTGCTAGAGAAAGAAACAGGCTCTGAGAGAAACTTCCTGAGGCCAGGCAGCTGTCTCCAAACCCACCTCGTGCCTCCTGACCCTGAACGCGGAGAACCCAAGTCACTCATGTGAATAATTTGCCTACATGCATGTCCGACTGAGATTCGGCCCCCAGATCTCATCATCTCTATGCAGAAATGTGTCAAGGAAGCTACAATTATATGACCTCGAGCTGGGGGAACCAAGGCAGGCACCCTCAACACAGATGTGGGGCAAAGGTGGGCGCCCAGCGCAGGGGCGGAGAGGAGCACGTCCAGCCCTGCCCAGTCACACAGCCACCCTGCTATGCCAGTGCAGGGGCCACCACCGCGTCTTGGGGAAAAGCAGCTTCTCCTGCACAGGAATCTACCCCTGAAAGTGTGTTCCTGAGAAGGTGCGGACCAACATCTCGGAAATCAGACACTGTAACACGCTTATCTATACAGGCTGCCTATGTCCGGGAATCCCATCTCGCCAATTATTTCTGGTAAATACTGATTATTCTAAGTTAACTGAGGCAACATAGGAACAAAATAACGGAAATGTCAGTGAATCCGCTCTGCCTGCTGAAGAGCTGGGACTAATGATGAAACCTAAGGAATCCTGGAGAATGCAGGACCCCAGACCCCACGGACCACCCCAGGCTCCTTCCACAGGAGAGTTAGTCGTGGGGCCAAGGAGTGGTTTCCAAGGAATTTCAGAGGTTCTCAAGGTCTTGAAAGTTTAACGGGAATTGAATATTTGCATCTGAGTCACACGAGCACATTGAAAGTAAAATTTCTCCTTCCCACTGGAATTATGAGCTTGGGGCGGCAGCACTGGCTGTATCTCATGCTCACAAGATGTTTGGAGGCAGCCATGGGTCTCAGGTGAATCATTTTAATAATGAAGTGCTTGGGCCCTCAATCCAGGACCACAGACCCCACCAATGAGGGTCTAACCAGGACAAGCCTCGGCCTGGAACGGCTGGTGTCCGTGGGGGCTGGGAGGAGCACCAAGGAAACTCAGGGGCAAGCCCCACGCAAGCTTGGCATGTCCTACCCCATGCAGTCGGCATCAGCCACAGGGATCTTTTGTTGTTTTTTGTTCAGGAAGGAACATATTAAAAAGCCTGGGGCCCAGGGCCTGGACTCCTCAAAGCTCCCCACAGAGCCGGGTTAATTGGCACCTTCCCTCAGGTTAAAATCAACTATATATGGCTGCTGAGGGCCTCTCAGAGCAGGTGCAACACTGAGCTTTCTTGCTGTAGGGGAAAGCAGGAATTCCAGGCCTCTGCCTTCCTACCTCTCCAGAGGCTCTGGCCCAGGTGAGCTCAGCTTCTCCCAGGTAAGGAGCGCAGACCCTTGCGCCTTGGCACGAGCCCTCACAACCCACCCCAGAGGCAGAAGCCCAGCCCTGTGGCCCCGGCCTGGCAGGAGGCAGCTGCTGGGGCCCTGCTCAGGGTTCAGCACAGCGAGGTCCAGCCACACCGGGTGAGACATCCACCACCCGGCCATTCGTCTTTAACCTAAAACAGACACAGGAATTCAGCAAGGGCTTCCTTCCCCCTGACGAACCCGTCCCTCCTGTTCTCATCTCTCCCTCCTGCCCTGTCAAGGCCACCCAGCACTGTGCCCAAGGCCTGACTCCCAGTTTCACAGGGAATCCAAGACAATTAGGATTTTGAGGAGCTGGGAGCTACGTAGAAAATGAGTCAGTAAAGCCAGTGTCCACTGATCCTCCACTCCACACAGCAGAGCGCAGTCCTCGGGATAAAACCCACGGGGCGAGGAAGACGTGATCAAGGCGGGCAGGATGGAGGAGCTGCAAAGGGGGGGGTGTACAAAAAAAAAAAAAAAAAGTGAACACAAAGCTAACGTGCTCAGCGGCTGGAAGACAACACACAGGAGACAAACACTGATCGTTTAAAAAAAGAAAAAAAAAGCCTCATTGTTAAGTCCATCAAGATTTAAGTTCTCAAGTCACAATGTATCAAGCACAGACTTCTCATGCCTGAAACTTGGGGCAGTAACACATGAATCCAGTTTTCCCAAGTCCATCGTTTTCTTTGATGAGCCTCTTGATTCTCAGGCTGGTTTCAAAGTAAGCCCTTCTCTGTTGATGACTTAATAATTAACATACTTGGAAACACATTGACTTCCAAATTAATCTGCTAATAAAATATTACCACACTGGAAGTCATCCACAGAAAAAACAATCACTTTCTGGTTGCAAAAACATTAGAATTCGAAGCCCCCTTGGCCATCTGAACAGCCCCTGCTTTTGACAAGGGCATTCCAAAGCTAATCTGAAAAACTAGTCCAGGCCAAGATTGGTGGGGGTTGGATTTGCCTCATCACCCCAATCTCCCTTCTGGAATTAGACAGAACTTAGACTCTTAGTCTGATGGGAAACATTTACAATCTATTCTCTCCGAAGCTACCTGGAGGATTCCCTCCACATGACAAAGCCTTGGTCTCCACAACCCCTTATCTGACAACTCTCTCAAACGTCAGTCAGGAAATTTTTTAATCTACCTACGACCTGGACACCCCTGCTTCCAGTTGTCCCACCTTCCCAGACCAAACCAACGTACATCTTATACATTTATTTTATTGATATCTCATGTCTCCCTAAAAGCTATAAAAACAGGCTGGGCTCTGACCACCTCGGGAATACGTTCTTAGGATCTCCTGAGGGCTGTTATCAAGGGCCATGGTAACTCATTTGGCTCAGAATAAATCTCTAAATGCTTCACAGAGTTTGACTCTCCTTGCTGACACGGTACCTTTCATGGGTATTCATCTGGGGGACTCACAATCAACCAGAGGCAGCAGCTGCCCACAGAAGTCTCTGCAGGACTGAGCCTCTGGCACAGGGACTCCAACCCCTCAAGTAGCAGCTCTCCCACATCTCACGGCCTGACAGACCTGCACCTCCAGGGCTTCTCATTTCAGAGTCTCAGCAACAAATCTACCAAATGTGTCAACATCACAGAATATTCCTTGAGGCTTTTGGCTGTTGCTTCTCCCCAAGTTTACTCTAAAACCACAATGGGAGAACACGTAGAACAGGATGGTTCTCAGTCACTGAGCCTCCTGGTAACACACTATCTCCAAGGCCCTTTCCTGCCAATCACGGCTTCCTCTGAGTCAGGCTCGAGGGCCACTTCCCCAAGAAGGAAACCTCTTCAATCCAGCAACCACACCTCCTGGTCCCATCTAGAGCTTGTCTGCCAGGAAGGGAAGACCCCTCATTCCAGGGAGAGCAGGTGCCACAAACTCAGGGTTTTGGCCATTGTGAAGGCAAACACTCATGACATTAATACACTTTTTCCTCCTTGGATACTGACGTTTCCTCTTCTGGAGGTCAGCCAAGGCCATCTGCACAAGTCACAAGCATGATGGCTCCAGCCCCTCCTTCGGTGTCAGCAGCGTGGCTCCGATGAGACCCTCCTGCGCCAGCCAGGCCATGCACCTGTTCCCACAAATGCTGTCAGCAGACCACAGCGATTCTAAAATAATCAGCAAGCTGACGTTCCGAAGGATGCATTTTAAAGAAAAATGTGTAAGTTTTACTGCATGAAATCAGCTACATCTTTTGCTTCTCCAGAGGCTTGTTTTGCTTTCTCAAGGTTCTCTACAATGATCCCACAGTCAAGGGTCCCAGCTGCAGGCAGAGGGTTGGGCAGGCTGCATCTGATGTTTAAAACACAGAGGATCCACATCAAAGGATTTTCCCTGTTCACCAACATCATCAGGACAAACTTTAAGCAGTAGTAATCTCCCTGTCTAGAAAACTGAGCTCACTTGAGAACTAATGCAACAAATGTGTTTGACAAAGTTGCAGGTGGATATTTTAGTGAGTGACTCACTATTTCAAGTAGGATAATGGCTCACTATTCAAAGGCATGTTTTTGTCAATTTTTATAATTTCAGCTTCATGTATTTGAATCACGAAGTGAGACTTGTACCTGATACATTACAGAATCTCTACAAAATAGACAAAATTCCAATTCTGTACATTCACTCATTCTTTTCCATATGCATACAGATGGGTCATAATTTAAGTTGGCATTCCAACAGGATTTCTAAATTAAAATGTCTTCTACTTTAAACACTACGTGTTAAACATTACACGTTCCATTGTTAAACATTTATAACAGGGTCTGTATGGTCAGTTTTAAAGATTGCTTCCTCACTGAAAACAAGTGTTTAACCAATAAATTGTCTACTTTGAAATATTCTAGAGACAGAGATACATTTGGAGAGTGGACACACTCAGCACAGAAATCTGGAACATCAAACAGGCACATCCAGCAGTGAGGGTGCAAGGGGCGCCATGTGAGTGCCCCTAAAAACACACACAAGCCTGGCTGCTTAAAAGGAATGAATATAGCTCAATACTCCTATGTGAACATGGACGTGTCTACTGCCTTGCAGAATCCTCCTAGCTGAGCTGCAGGAATCTTCCTTGGAGCCTTTTCTCACCTACACTGTCTACAGGTGCCCATTGGGCTCCCTGGGCAGTATCGTGTCTTTGTTTGGAGTATCACAGTATTTGGAGGCCTGTTTAATCCCAAGTCAGAGCCTTATCGTAACTCAGACACCATCCCTCAGGGTTTGTGGGACAACTTCAGCTAATGCAGACTGCTCCACAGTGCCCTGCAGGTGGACTTGGTGCATCTACACGATTTTAAGATTTGGGGCTGCCGTTTTCTGCAGTCACGGACACAGACTTACATATGCATCATGACTGAAGGCAGCACACATTATGTTCCTTCTATAATGGTAATAACAATGGCAACATTTCCCCAATCCTTAAAAAAGCCTCCTGACAGCAGTTGTATTCCACCCCCCATTCCTTAAAATTAATAGAATTTACCACCAAACTAGGTGAAATCAGTCTTCATGAGAAAGTGACAAATCAGTGTTCGCACAATGGCATAGTAGCTGGGCATACAGTGTACATCAACATCCCAAACTAAGCACCCATCACAATTATTCCTAACTCAAAGGAAAGCCAGAAAAATCAGAAGGCTTAAAATATAATTATACATGAAAATAACAAGAAACCAAAGTTTCTGAGGAGTGTTTGTTAGCCAAGCAAAGAAAGCCATTAACCAGTGCTGATTACATTGCATTTGATTACAGCAGCCAAAGACATGTCCAGAGGAAAAGAGACTTTCAAAGATTAGTCTTTCAGTAAGAATGGTTGCTTAACAAGTTCAGACTACTGGGCTACACCAACCATCAATTAAGCAAGGCAAACGAGTGTGAGTCGTTTTCCTTAATTCTTAATGTGTTGAAAATTCCAACACTGCTAAGGTCATTCAGGGAATCGAGGCCGAATTTGAAGAAACTGAAGAATTAAAGTCTATGAATAATATGAATGAACCAATTATCTAAGAGACGATTTCAAAGCTGAGAACACACTAATTTCACACAACCTGAAGTGGAATCTGCTAAGATGTGTCATACCTAATAAAATGACTTTGGGGAGCAAATTCTCAGACCCTGTGAGAATATGAAGTGTCTGAGTCCATGGTGCTCCTCTCATTACTCACTGGCAGGCCCTCGGGGAAGAACGTTCCCCCCCTTGCATGCGGTTGAGGCGGCAGTGTCCAGGTGAACGTCACTGGCTCTCTTGGACATAACCGTCCTCGTCTCCTTGGTCTCTCCCGCCCACAGCTCCATCTCCTCAACCACGCATCACCCTCCCCACACCCACAGCCAGGACGCCACCTTGGGGTGGCCTCACTCTCTTCTCCTCTCACCCACAGGCCTTCGCTGCCTGACGTTCAAACTCTTAAGAACCATCGTTCCACATATTTTCTCCAGGAACAGGGGCAAGTCTAGTACCTGTTATTCCATCTCGGCCAGTAGCTGAGGGCCAAATGCAGCAGAGCTAAGAGTATCCACACAGAAGCTGAGCACTGTGTTCTGATCCCGGTTCTGCCACTCGACTCTGCAGCATTTTGCCTGTCTCCTTTTGGCCTGTTTCCTCATCTCTAACATGAGGTAAAAGTTCCCACCTTAGCAGGTTTCTATGAGGACTCAATGAGCCAATATGCCTGAAGCACTCAGCACAGTGTCTGGCAGACACCAGGCACTGCAAAGAACTCAGCCTGCTCAGCCGAACACCAGCCACCTCCACCCAGTGCTCTTCCCATCTCAGAAATAAACGCATAACACATGAGCAGAAACTGGAAAACAAATATCTTCCCAACATGACTTCCTAGAAGACTCAAATGCACAACAGAAATCTTTCTTCTGTGTTTGACCATCACCTTTATGATATATCCAAGCAAAACCACATTACAACTCAGTGATTTAACATCTACTGGAAACCTGGTGAAGATGAAGAGAACACACTTTTCTGGTCCCCTTTTCTACCAGCAATTTCCCTTCCTCTATTCAATGGCAAGCTGCCAGGTGCTGCAGGAGAAGGCAGTGCCGTCACTCCCCTATTCAGGTAGGAAGCCCTCCATGGAGCCCGGACCACCCCTAGGTCAGTATCAGGGCCTCAACAGAGCACAGACAGGAGAACACGTCCATTCCATCAATAGACCAAGTGTCAACGTCCTCTCTGTACAAAGCATCATGCTGGCATTTGTATGTATGCAGCGTTTAAGTACCACCCTTTCACAAGTTTAAATTCAGCTGAGGAAACCACATGAGACTCCTAAAAAATACAAAACAGTATCTGAGTTCTAAAAAAATAAAAGAAAAAAAAAGGCCTGGACAAACACGCACACCCCTGTAATGCAGAGTCAAACTTTCAAAACCACACATTTCACATGCAGTGAAACTGGTGGCAACTATAGTCAGCCCAGAAGAGCCCTTTTCCATCTTAGCTCTTTTTAAACAAGGCATATGAGGAGCAATCAACATTTCCAATAGTAAGAGATGGCATTTTCCACAGACTAACCAAACTTCACCTAGAATTTAAAACCACGGAATTCACGTGTGCTGAAGGAATAAGGATATAAAATCGTGCATTTCCCATTTGCTACATGTAAGCTTAGTTTTAAAAGGCATTTCATCAAATGCACTTAAATTTCAAACTCCCGCAGTTGCCCAAAACCCAAGCATAAAAATGCACGCTTACGGTCACAAAACGGAGTCAAGCACAGCAAGGAGACTAAAGCAGGAGTTACCCTCCCAGGCTGGCGCCCTGCTCCAAGATATGTAACAATCTAACAACCGAGTCCAAGGGTGGAAGGAAACCACTGACCAGCACTTCACATGCTGGGAATCAGGCAGGGCCGTGTGGGCGCCCAGCTTTGATTTGCTGTTTCAGATCCGCATCACCCGCTCTCCTGCCGGAGGCAGCACCTTGGACCCCTGCAAAGGCCGGCATTCAAACGCTGTCGGACTCTGACGGGGAGGGGCAGATTCCAAACCCACCAGAAAAAAGAAGAATGAAAATAAAAATAAACCTGTCTCAACACTGGGACATTCTCTAAGAATAGAAACCTCTAAAACCAATGCCTTATTTTAGGACTAAGATCTTCAGTACAAAAAAAAGTAGTAGTTTACATTTTAGAGTGTCTGAAGGAATGTAATTTGTTTGCCCATTTTTAAACTAATTGTAGCTACTATTTACTAAAAGCCTGGCCAGCAATCTGACCAACATGCTTTTTCACGTGACCCTCGCGGGGTAACCGTGCCAGGCCTTCCCCAGCAGTGTTGCTGCTGCCAGTTCACCTGGTGCATGTGCCACTGACCCACCAGAGGCTCCACCAAACCCTAGAGCGTTAGTTGCCTTTCCTCTCGCGTAGCACGCCACAAACAAACAGCACCAACACGCCGCACACTGATAGTTTTACAGTTCACTTAGACTTTGACGCTTACATTCAGATAGCAAAACAGATACGGGCACTGAGGAGACAGGTGTCAGCACCTTCTCCTGCTCTCTCCAGAGGTGAGGGCCCGTGGGCCCTGGCACACAGAAGCCCAGGCTTTCTTCATAGCAACCCCTGGCCGAGATTTCTTGAGTCTCTCACATATGCCAGAGACATCTCGTCCACAGCACGTACTGCCTCTGAACCAAGGCTCGGACAACAGAAATCCCATATTCCATAAACCACCAAAGGCTAAGGAAGCCATCTCAGAACTGATGCTCTGGTGGCTCAAATCTCGTTGAGATGAACTGACCTAATTCAGAAAGGGAAAAATAATTCTTTGTAATTGGAAAGAAGCTAAATGTTAAGACTCACTGGTTGCACAGAGCCCAGATCAGCATCATCTGAGAATCTGCAACTACATGTATCCAGGGCCCCATCTCAGAGCTGCCAAATCAAACCTAACTCTGGTGGAAGGAGAACAGGCACCATTTTGGGGGGGGGGTGTTGTTTTAGTTTTGTTTTTTTTTTTTTTTGAGACAGAGTATCACTCTGCTGCCCAGACTGGAGTACAGTGGCATGATCTGAGCTTACTGCAACCTCCGCCTCCCAGATTCAAGCAATTCTACTGCCTCAGCCACCTGAATAGCTGGGATTACAGGTGCATGTCACCACACCTAGCTAATTTTTGTATTTTTAGTCAAGGCAGGGTTTCACCATGTTGGTCAGGCTGGTCTCGAACTCCTGGTCTTGTGATCTGCCAGCCTCGGCCTCCCAAAGACAGGCACCTGTTTTAACAGCCACCCCTGCTCCCAGCCACAACACGACTGAAAGTCGGCAGATAATTAACTGCGCTGTTGACTCTCTTAATCAGAAAACACTTCCTAAATCATCTGAATATTTCTGCCGAACAAACCTTCTCTCCTCTGCTTACAGTCCTGAGCACCAGTCAGCATGATAGAGAAATCTGGTTTTGTTTTTCTGTGACAGTCTTGCCGTCATCCAGGCTGGAATGCAGTGGTGTGATCTCTGCTCACTGCAACCTCCACCTCCCAGGTTCAAGGGATCCTCCTGCCTCAGCCTCCAGAGTAGCTGGACTATAGGTGTGTACCACCTCACCCCGCTAATTTTCAGTTGAGACACGGTCTTACCACATTGGCCAAGCTGGTCTCCAACTCCTGACCTCAGGTGATCCACCCGCCCCGGCCTCCCAAAGTGCTGGGATGACAGGCATGAGCCACCGCGCCCGGCCAAGAAGTGTTTGATAGAGGCTGAGGGGAGGACTCCTGTCCCATCCCGGGACACCCACGTCCCACCCAGCTTCCCACAGCGACTACGACACTTGAAGTGTCACAGTAAGGGCAGCTGCATCCCCACAGTTCTCTGCACTAACGCCACCGCTGCGTGAGCTGCCCCTCAGCCTGAACGCGCTGGCACCAGCACAGCAGAAACTACCAAGCCCCCAAGAGGGAGGAGTGCGGGCCCAGGGGAAGTGAACCAGGAGGGAGGAGTGTGGGCCCAGGGAGTGAACCAGGAGG
>NC_045442.1:130791248-130846984 GCF_002776525.5 Piliocolobus tephrosceles | reverse complement strand
AGTGAACCAGGAGGGAGGAGTGTGGGCCCAGGGAGTGAACCAGGAGGCACTGGGGGTAGCGAGTTCACACACCTCAAATACCTCCCACATCCATCCGCGTTCAGGGAGGGGAGAGAAGCCACACAGGAGCGGCAGCACTTTCTCCTCGCAAATGAGTGAGGATACCGACTCGTGCATGACATCAGAGATAAAGTTCTACCGTGGTGGGGAGATGCTGTTCAACAAGTTTCATAGACCCAAATGGGAGCAAAAAGAAACCAATCATACAAGATGAGTAGATGGAAAGCAATCAGAAATTTAAGCCTGTCACAAGCTTTCAGAAAAAACTTCACTTGATCTGCAAGATGGCTGCGGCTCTGCCTGATCATTTCTGAAAATGTCTAACCCGTGACGAGCCATCTCAGAGCCATTCAAGAGGAGTCACAAAATCAAAACGCCAAGGCACGCTCCGTATTTTAGATGGCCTGCAACAGTATGGAAATGAGCAGAGGTGCCAGAGCTTTCAAGTTTGTTTGAAGTAAATTCCAGCATGAGGGCAGCATCTTCCTGAAGCAATGAGGTGGGCTCCTGCTCACCACATAGGAGACCAGCTTTCAGGTAAGGTGCGGTCAAGGGTCTGCAAACCATGATCCCCGAACCAGCCTTGGCCAGAGAACCAGAACTGATTTTTACTCTTTGAAGTTTTAAGAAAAATATGCAAAGACTTCTGTGGCCCACAAAGCATAACACGTTGCCTACCCTGCCCTTTACAGGAGCTTCTAAGCTTTGTTGTCAGTTACAGTGTTTCTATAAAATAATGTCACTGATTCTCAAGCATGCCAGGAAAAGTCACACTTCTGAACAACCCTCAATGGAGATGCACCATCCTGTGTTTCACAGATTTTAGTTTTGTAAAAGCCAAAATAAGGGAGGTAATTCAGCTAAGTGTTATAGTAACACAATTTGAGATACATAATGATGTGTGACAACAGAATAATTGGCATTCCTGTGAGACAATAAACTAGCTCAAAGTCAAACACAAAATAAATCAAAGCATGTTTTGGCCTCTCAAAGTGACCAGTGAAATTGGGAATAACATTCAGTTAAATGATACTTAAAAAAAAAAAAGCAAAAACAAAACAAATACCACTACACCATCACTCCTTAAATTTAACTACTGCTGAAAAATAAAGTGGAGAGACTTCTTACTGCAGGGTAATAATCGGCCATCGTCACTATGAAATAGACTGCTGTGCAGGCTCAGGCCCTCCTGCCCACAAAGGCAGGGGGAGGGAGGAGAAACGATGTCCAGAAAGGGACAGGGCAACCATGGCCTAGTCAGCAATTGTACCCTCCCCACCTTTCTTCTGTACTTAAAATTTTGGAGCCATCTGGGATTACCTTCTTATGTCCATAAGTCAGCAAGGTCTCGAAGCCAGAAATCTACAATGCTTCAGGCAGCCAACTCCTCTCGGCCTTCCCTCATGTTTTAAGGTCCCATCAGCTCACCCCTGGATAGTATCAATGGCCTCAGAGCTCCAGCCAACTTTGCACTCCACAGACTGAAGTATGCCAAGAGCCACTCAAGGCTGCCACTGCCATGACCAAAGGCTTTCAGAGACAGTCGCAAGCACTGCACAAATCTATGTAGCTTCAGCAGGCACAAAGCAGCTCCAGCATTCCATCCAGCCTGTCAGTGCCACCATAGCTGTGAGTCTATGATGTGTCAGGAAGGGAAGGAAGACACCATGTAGATCATCTCATTTAAGCTTCAGTGTCACAAGGTGGATTTTGTCGTGTCCGTTTTATGGATCAGCAAACAGTTTTAAAGAGGCCAAGCACAGGGCCCTGCTAACACAGCAGCAAGCCCCGCAGAGGCCTGGGCATGACCCCCACCCCACACTCCCTGACTCCTGAAGTTCACGCCTCCCCCGTGGGAGCCTGATCCTGGATCTGCCTGAATTGCTCCCATTCCTAAGCCACGACCCATGCCTTCCCACCTCCTCCTCATCTGTTTCCCGCAGCCCAGAGGCGTGTGCTCTTCCATCCAGCCAGACACCACACTTCGGCACCTGCACCTGACACCACTCCAGCCAAAAGCTTCTCTCAAACCTCCCCCAACACCTGCTGGTCACACAGGTCTGCACCTATCACCTTTCTCACCCAAATCCTCACGTGTTCCTATGTAGCACCATCCAACTGATTACAGTCTGTTGAGAGGAGGAAGCTCTGTAGGTAAGTCCACATCCTACTTTGCTCCCAAGCACACTGTCATGTATGAGACAACTGATTAACAGCAAATTCATTTCAGCACAACATTTCCAATTGAAGAAACGCAGAACATAGAGCTCTGGTCATAATAAAAAGCGTGTTTCATTCGTCATTGAAATTCCATGTACTGCTGCAACAGCAGCAGCCCCTCCTCACCAGGCTCTGCCCAACGGACATCATTCTTCCAGCATATGACTCCCATCGGAGCCCTGGCAGCAAGAGCCCCGCAGGCTTCCCAGCGCCTCGGGCTGCGGCTTCCACGCTGGGCCGGCACTGGCCTAACGACACGACAGCCACACAACGGGAGTGGTGCCCCCAACAATGACAGGATTGGAAGCTGGCCGACTGCTCTGTAGAACGGAGACATGTTAGTAATCCCTGACATTTCCACTGACAGGCTGCTCAGCTAAACTGGGAAACATCCACAAAATAGAAAGAACCCATGGGGAGGAGCATCTCTCTCCAACCTGGCAGCAAACGGTGGCTGTGCTGACGACCTCTTCGGGATAACTGTCGACTGCATCTCAGGTCAGCAACAGCCCCGCTGAGGGCCAAAAAAATCAGCTCCCCTCCGGCCCTCACTTCCTAAGGGTCAGCCCTCCCAGGCCGCCTCTCCTGGAAGATCAGCTCTGACACACCCACGAGGGTCAGGAACCAGCTCTGGGGCTCATTTCCCAGGCTCCTGCCCACCGCCTCTCTCTTCCTCCATCTCCCCCTCTTCATTCCCATCCTCCCTCCCCCTTTCACTTCCCTTCTCTCCTTTCCTCTACCCTCCCTCATTTCCTTTCAGCCCTCACCTTCCTCACTGCACGTCCCCATCCAACTCAGCTGACGCATTCTCAGGTCAGTAGAGGGTTTTTCACTGTTTTTATTGCAGTGATCATTCTTAATGAACAGAAACCTGTTTCGGACCATGTGGATGCCACCTCACGACCAGCTGCTGCCCCGCGGCTCTGTGTCCACTCAGTGTCCTCACGGCGCAGGAGCCCAGCAGTACGGCTGTGACCAGGGGTAGCCACATGGGACATGGGAGAGGTATCCCAGCCAAGAGGCCCCACAAAGCCTCCCCAGCAAACCGGAGCAAGGCCCAGGGCGGTAGGGAAAGCACCGTGCTCATGATACAAGCAGTTCAGCTTCCGCAAACTGTCCACCGACTGTGGATTACTTTGTATCCATGGTTACAAAAGAACCATAAGCATTCTGAAATATGTTCTTGGTTTTACATTTGTGAAATCTAACATTACAAAAAAAATCACTGAATTCTGCCCGAGGCTCCAGGGGTATTTTCCTCTCTGAAACGAGCCCCATCTGGGACTTGGGATTGAGTGACAGCCTTCAAAATCACAGTTGTCCTAGTGGTAACAGGAAATTCCTCAGCCTGCCGGGACCTGGGGCCCTGGACAGCCTCACGACTCCACACACCAGTGTTCTAAGGATCACACATGTGCAGACAGGTGTGCAGATAGCACCTGGCGTGTGCGCAGCAAGCTTTGCTAACATGCCCCAAACATCTCACTCATACTTGCTAACTACATCTCTTCTCTCGGCCTCCACGGCGTTTCACACTCTGCCTTTACATTGCGGGGAACTGTGCATCCTGACTGCCCCAAAAATTCAACTCCCTCCAGGCAGAAGGGTACATCTTTCCATCACGGGGTCCTCACTCCAGCCGGCACAGAATTTGCAGAGTAGGCGAGTCTAATGTTGACACTTTCTCAATATTCCCTTCACACCCCTCCAAAAACAAGAGTACTGCCAGCTTCTTACCGAGGTTGTAATGAGGCAAATATTTTTCTCTTATTTGTCACTTTTTAACATGATACTTGTGAAGAATGTGACTGCATGTACACTGTGAGCACCCACACCGTGAACATTCTGCCCTCCCGTGACTGTATTCACAGGTCACAAGGACAAAACTTCTCCATACTAGCCAAAAAAAAAATTTTTTTTTTTTTTTTTTTTTAACATGACTTCCACTCACCTGAAAGTCACAGATGTGGTTTTTCCTTCATAAAAAGATCCAAATGATCCACAAGCCAGGTTTAATAAACACGTTGGTCCAGGTGGGAAAATGACCCCTCAGTCTCCCTCCCCTCAAAGACCAGGGCAGCCAGGGAACTGCGCTCTCCAGTGAATGACAGCCGGCAGGATTCCCTAAATAAGCAGGCGGAAGATTCCCATCTCGCAGAGCGCGCCTTGAGTGGGGACTCAAGACGTCCCCGCTCCCTGAATGTCCTATAAAGAACAGGGCTAGCCGGGTGCGGTGGCTCAAGCCTGTAATCCCAGCACTTTGGGAGGCTGAGACGGGCGGATCACGAGGTCCAGAGATCGAGACCATCCTGGCTAACACGGTGAAACCCCGTCTCTACTAAGAATACAAAAAACCAGCCGGGCGAGGTGGCGGCGCCTGTAGTCCCAGCTACTCGGGAGGCTGAGGCAGGAGAATGGCATGAACCCGGGAGGCGGAGCTTGCAGTGAGCTGAGATCAGGCCACTGCACTCCAGCCCGGGCAACAGAGCGAGACTCCGTCTCAAAAAAAAAAAGAACAGGGCTACCCAACTGCAGACTGAGGCTGTAAACAAACATGTTTTTGGCCGGGTGCAGCGGCTCACGCCTATCATCCCAGCACTTTGGGAGGCCAAGGCGGGCGGATCACAAGGTCAGGCGATTGAGACCATCCTGGCCAACACGGTGAAACCCTGTCTCCACTAAAAATACAAAAAATTAGCCAGGCATTGGGAGGCTGAGGCAGGAGAATAGCGTGAACCCAGGAGGCAGAGTATGCAGTGAGCCGAGATCACGCCGCTGCACTCCATCCAGCCTGGGGGAAAGACCGAGACTGTCTCAAAAAATAAATGTTTTCAGCAAATAGCATCATCGACCCACAAACGAGAGGTACTGTTTTCATTCTAGGAGGGAAACGCTACAAAGCACGTACATTTTAGCCTGTAAGTGAATTCTTTGGGCGTTCCTGTGTCTGCTGTCAAATGCAGCACATCACCTCAAAAGGCAAAGTTCTGTAAGTCATATCCAAGGAGGGGAACACATCATTCCAAGTTTCAGCAATCCAGTAAGAACCTGATCAAGAGAAGCCTACTTGCTCTAGACTCTAAGCAGCAATCAATTACAATGTAATGAAAAAATGTAATGAAAACACAGGGATGATTAAGAAAATTTCAGTGCTAATAAAAGACTAAAACGTAATTGGATTTATTCTGCTCTAGACAGAGAGCAGCCGGCAGTTCACCCATACGTTATTATCGTTGCTGTTTTTCAGACAGGGTCCCAACTCTGTCAACAAGGCTTGACAGCAGGGGCGCGATCTCCACTCACTGCAAGCCCCGCCTCCCAGGCTCAAGCGATTCTTACTTCAGCCTCTGGAGTAGCTGGGACTACAGGTATGCAGCCATCACGCCCAGCTCATTTGTGTGTTTTCAGTAGAGATGAGATTTCACCAGGTTGCCCAGACTGGTCTCAAGCTCCCAAGCTCAAGCAATCTGCCCCACCTCGGCTTCCCAAAGTGCTGGGATTACAGACATGAGCCATCACGCCCGGCCCTTTTTTTTTTCTTTTTAAGTGATTAATGTGCTTCAGAGTCTTGTAGGCATTAAAACAAAACAAAACAAAAAAAAAGAACAAGCAAAGTAATTCTACAAGGAAAAGAAATCATTAACACGTTTTACACATCTCAAAACTGAAATGCTAAGAATAAAATGTATTTTATTCACAGAAGCAGCATTCTTAAAGTTCTGTAAAAGTGATGCCATGGACACCACCACATCACAGATGAGCGTGGCAGGACTGCTCAGATTCCGAACACATTCTGAACAGTCCTCCTGCTACTTTCCTCAATGGGAACACTTTATTCTGTCTTTTATTCAAATTAAGTATCTTGCAAGGGAGTTGAAAACTGCGTAGCAGATTTTAAAACTTCAATGCTTTTCTCAATTTTCGCCACATTCTGATGCATTTTACTGACTACACGGCCAATAAGTTTAAAGCTTTTTGCATCAATAAAGACAATGCTTGTTTTAGCAATAGGCTTTTTTCTTTTCTATACAAAGATCTATAACTTAAGCTAGTAAACTGGACATTTCACAAAGCTTTTGTACAATTCCTAGCACAGATTTTAGCAAAATAAAACCAGTATCTTTCTGCAATTAAATAACTAAGGATAGGAAGCTGCACGGTCAAAATAACCCTTCCATTATTTTATATAAACAAATGATAAAGGACAGTATGCTTTGGAAAACTGTATTTCCATATGCTAATGATGAAGCAGAAGACAGTTCCTCAGCCTCATATGACATTTGACTACCGAAGTACTCTGGCCCAAGCCCAGCCCCGGTAAACGGAAATGAGGAAAACGTGAGAGTGACCGTGGTGGGGCACTCTGATAGCCACAGTCCAGGAAAGAACAGCTAACATCTTTCTTCTTCATGGGAAAACCGAAACATACTCGAGACACCTTGATTCTTTAAAACGCAGCCTGCCCCAGTACTAACCTTAAGCTCCCATTGATCAAGATTGTGATAACCACAGAGGTGTTTATCCAAGCCCTCGAAAATCACAGACATGGTATATACAACAACGTTTTCAAACAATCAGTGCTGCCAATTTGTTAAATGTGCTGTGATACCCGAGGTCTTGTGCAGGACCAGAAGCATTGCAGCCTGGTTACCTGTCCTGCTGTTCAATGCTTTGTATGTGCAAAGCCTGCTGTTACAATTTACTAGGTTTGTCACAGAAGAGAGCTATGACATTTACTTAATTCCACGCACAGATTCTCAGGTTCACCTTCCACGAGTGACTGCTCTGCACACGAGACAGCGGAGGGAAGGCCCAGGAAAGGCCCAGGAAAGGCCTGGGAGATGCCAGGCGCTCACAAACTGGTATCAGTCTGCTGGTTCGGCTTAAAGGAAAACAGACATAGAAGGAACTGAAAGGGCTCACTACACCTAAGATCACAATGTTCTCAACTTTACCTCAGCCAAAAATAAAAGCAGAAAAGCAGAATTACTCCAGGGCACGACTCCAGTGCTAATCTGAAACATGGAATATTTAGAAGACAAAGCTTATTGTGAGTGCAATCAACACACACATAAAACACTGGTTTCGCAAACCCCAGTCTTTGTGATTGCTTTTATAAAAAGTAAAATTCTCATGAGGATCGCATACATTAACTGATTTTCAAATGAAGGGACTGGTAAACTTCAGGACATATGATTCTGCCAGACATGAAAGGAGCAGAGAGAGAGAGAAGAGCTAGGATCAAGTGTGCTCAAGTTGTCCTGGGACTGAAATTCAGTTTCTGCCGAAACAAAACAAACACAGGAGTCTGTCAACTTCGATAGCAAGCTCTGCTTGAGAGTCAAGATGTTAAAGTTGCAGAGGGCCTTCTCCCTGCTATGGGCACGTGTCATCCTTGCAAAAACACAGCTCAGCATCATCAAAAACCAGAAATGAACACAAGCCTTCCAGACATGAAATCCAAGAGCAGAAGGGAACGGAGTCCAAGCTTGCTCGGCAGAACTGTTCCCGGAGGAGAACAGCACAGAGGACGTCACAGGGAGGGCAGGGCAAGAAACAGCAGCTTCCATCTCGCCACAAGCAGGGCCTGAGCCAGGGGCACAGTCTCCTCCAACCTGACAAGGAGGCGCGAGGAGCCAAAGAGAAGTCCATTTAGGGTCTTTCCAGAAAGGGGCAACAATGAGAATCTGGTCTTACCTGCCCCCTTCTCCATGGTAACAGCTGCGCTCGCATGTTCAGGATCTCAGGGGTTGTGCATCTCTCACGTTCCCCACGCCCTCATGCAGATGCTCTTCCTGCACCTGGGTGCCTGTCTCTGCGCTGCTCCTGAGGCCACACCTGTTGCCATGCAGTAGTGACCAGGAATTCACCTTTGTCCGGGAGAAGTAAACAGAGTTCACACACTCCTGTACAGGTTTGCTGGCCGAGAATCTAACTACGCTGTCTGATTCCAGATGTGCTGGCACCAAGCAGAACGCCAGATGTCCAGCATTTATAAATAGTATCAGTGGGTTCTCCTGGGACTCCCAGGCAGCCGTGCGAGGGAGGGAGCTGTTGCCCTGTTACCCCGAGCCAAAGCAACGCTGAGAGGCAAACACCACAGGCCACATCGCACTCGAGCACTGACTTGACAATTGCTCGTTCGTGTGTTGAAAGGCAGTATTAAGTAGAGTTCGGGGTACAGGCGTCAGACAAGCCTGGTCTCAGCCATGGGAGAGCAGTGACTGCCCACAAGTCCCGTATCTAAGCCCTGACTCCCCATCCGGCGTTCCTTCAGGATTAATGCCCACCTCACAGTGCTGCCATGAACGCTCAGTCAGCACATACATACACAACCAAATTTGTTTCAATTGTGCTTTCTACCCCAATTTAATACAACCAGGCACTATCATTGAGACTGAATAACCAATATTAGAACAGAAGGTCAGGCCGGGGATGGTGACTCAGACCTGTAATCCCAGCACTTTGGGAAGCTGAGGTGGGTGGATCACTTGAGGTCAGGAGTTGGAGACCAGCCTAGCCAACATTGCAAAACCTTATCTCTACTAAAAATAAAAAATTATCCAGACATGGTGGCACACACCTGTAACCCGAGCAACTAGGGAGCCTGAGGCATAAGAATTGCTTGAACATGGGAGATGGAGGTTGCAGCAAACCGAGATTGTACTACTGTGCTCCACCCTTCCAGCCTGGGTGACAGACCAAGATTCTAATAAAAAAAAATAAAAATAAAAGGTAAAGATGAAAACTAATTGCCAAGGTCCACGTTCCATGTACTTAAAATATAAAATTCATTAGCTGGTACTAGATCAGTTGTTGTTTTCTTCATTACAATCTTGTATATCCTAACACGGCTCAAAATGTTTACTTTTGAGCACACCTTGAGTGTGACTAACAACAAAATATAAAGTGCCTGTATTTCATAAAGGAGCAAGTTCCAGTAAGGCTGCATCCTGCTGTAGTTAATCCTTTGACAACGTAAAACTGAGCCATCCTGACATAGCATTGACACGTGGTACAAGAATGACCTCCAATTAAGTCCCTAGCTTTAGAGAACACATATAGTTTATCACTAATTCACTAGCGATTAGCAAGAATTTAAAGGAAGAAAAAGTATCAGGACTGTAACTGGGAATAAAGGCAAAAAACATGAGAAATTAGTCACGTTCAAATCACCCTTTCTGTGTGGCCGTAACAGTTTGCACACCTGTTGTGTATACTTTATCATGCTAAGCTGTCACCAAGCTCTCTATGACGGTGGTAAGAACGTCGAGTCGCAGAGCCTCGTATATCGCATTTAAACCCTAAACAGCCAACAGCACACGCAGCACACGCTGAGACCTCTGAATGCTCAGAGGAACACATGATGGGATGACGGGCCCCAGCCCTGCCATCAGCCTGCTGCTTATTAAAAGTATAAAACAAAGCCCTGCCCTCAAGGTGCTCAGATCTAACTAGTACAAGGTTTTGCTTTTAACAAGTTAAATAACTACATATACATTCTCTTAGTAGAAAGAATGTATAGGATAGCTAGTTGGGAACATTATTTTAAAAAGTTTGTATGGAATGACTTATCCCAGGGAGCCTGTTTGGTACCTGCATTCAAAGGCAATTCATTATTCTACATCGAACCCTTACAGAAGGTTCACAGTAAGATCCCTGGAAATGGCATTCCCCTGGTGAATTTTCAATGCTCAGATTTCAGTATCGAGAGAGCTTTGTACGCAAGTCAGGAGAGGGGCGGCTCAGAGGCTGAAAGCATACAGCTCAGGGCCCTCCTGTGTCCGACAGCCTCACCTGGGCCTCGTTTTCTGCACTGCCCAGGGCTGCTCATGAGATCACAGCCTCACCTGCCTAGGCAGTGCTTTCTGCACTGCCCAGGGCGGCTCATGTGCTAAAACGGATCTGTGCACGCCAAACAGCTCTCAGCGGGGACTCAACAGCCAGAAGCCGTTCCGCCATCGTCATATCCCCCTTCTGAGCAGAGAACACCTGATACAGAAACAGGAGAAACAGGTATTCAATGAGTTGGCAGAGCCAAAATCCACCCGATCTACCACTCCAAAACAAACATACTCCACTGCCCAATATTGATGTGAGCCAAAAGCATGGAAGTCCCGAGAGCCCACCCTGACCACAGCCAGACACCACTTCTGCAAGAACCAAGCAGGCGCCTAGAGATCACCCGTGATGACCCAGGAGAGCAGCTTTGAGCAGAGACAAACGTGAAGGAGAGGCACAGGGCCAGGGTGCTGGGTGTGCCCGTCTTTGTGACCTCACTGAGACTGCTGACCTCTGACCCTTGGTGTCCATCCCGTGGAGGAGGTAGCCCCCAAATCCCTGCCTCCCCTTCAGCACTGACTGAGGTGGCCCTGAAGTCTCCCCAGGGCTGAGACTGCTTCTAAATCCTGTTCACTGCACACTCACATAAGTAAAAAACAAAAAACAAAATATCAAGTATGCAGACAGGAAAAGAAAAGTATGTGAATCCTCCCCTAATTCAACAGGCATTTAAAAAGTAACAGGAAAATTGTGATACTCTTTACAGAACCACCAGCTATCACGTCCTGTTGAAATATTTTAGCTAATCAGGAACATCTTTACCAAGCACCTGTTTTTAGGAAATCAGCTGACAGATTCCAAATAACCTTGGAGCCTGTGACCTGACCCCAACTCACGCGCATCACCTCTCCAGCCGAACGAGCCCTGGACACCATTCAGATGATGAGGAACAGGAACAAGTGTAGCTTTCACTCAACACCACAAAACAAGCTCGACCCTGAGGAGCCCAGAGAACAGCGACGTTTGTTTAGACGCTTTCCCACTGACCTTGTCAGAGCGAACGTTCCCATCCCATGCCACCCAGTGTTTTACTCTCCCTGGGACACCAGCAGCTGTCACCCTCACAAGCTGGAAACAGAGGCCAAGCTGACAGGAGGCCTCTTTCCATTCCCTACTGAATTCGCTCAGGACACGGATGTTCCCAAACACACAGGGCCCCCAGTATTCCAACACTTGGAGAATATTCAAAACAACACACTGCAAAAGGCGTTCCCCTAAAGAGAAACGCAGTTTCTAACTTCCCTTAGGGAAAAATATGAGGCCCAGAACTTTCCAGAAAATCACAAGACTGGGAGGAAGCCACTCACTTCCTAAACCTGCCTTCCCACAGGTGCTCAGGGATGTCCCCGTGCCAGCCTCGTCCACCCAGGACGGCAGCAGGGCTCAGGCAGCCAGCGCCTGTGCAGCTGGCGAAGCAACCCCAGGATGAAAATGTCATCCCAGGCACCACTTCCCGGAGCCCCTCAGCAAGAAAAACAGAGGCGGGACAGAACCGAGGGCTGACTCGAGGCGGGGGAGCCACAGACCCGCACAGCTCAGAATCACTGGACACGCTCTGCTGTGGACAAAGCCCAGCCCAGGGATAGGCCAGCACAGAGACCCTTGTGCCAGCTCCACGGGCCAGCGTCCTCTAGGGCTGCAAGTTTATGATCACAACTTCAGAATCTGGTTCCAGAATTCTCCAGAATCAAAGACACACCAAACTGCAAAGCTGCCAGGACAGCAGGGCCCAGGAGCAGGCTCAGGGGAGGACCAGGTAGAAACCCCACACACGGCATACACATGTGCATGCTTTCTCCACACACGCCACCCCTTCACCCAATACTATACATGCAAACGCATGTATGCACTCATACACACCCTCAAATACACTCACCAAACGTGATGTGTACACTCCACACACCCTCAAATATACACGACACACATGAACATGCTCACTCCATACCTGCTAAATACACTAATCACACACGCACAAACGTGACATGTGCACTCACTCCAGACATCACACCCCTAAGTACACAGGTGCACACACACCCCAGTCCAGAACCTGCAGACTCCACAAGCTTGGGTTTCCCCCACTGTTTCCCTCATCACATGAGATCCACACAGTGTCACTTACTGACATCTAACACCCGGGGAGGCCCTTAGAACTGCAGTCACAAGTCGGCTTCATTCAGGCATGCATCCTCGGCCTCCTGAAGCCACCTCCTGTCCCCACGGGGAGCGGGGCCGAGACCGCAGACGTCACTGGGCTTACAGATCCCCAGGCTGGCCACCCAGCCAAATCAGGAGGGCTCGGCCATGGCCCTGGAGGGAGACGGGTACTGGCTCAGGTATGCAGAACATGGATCCTTATTTCCATACGGCGTCACCTACGACAGCGTCAGGTGAAAGCCAGTGGTCTGGCATTCCTGGGATAGACAGTCCTGGAATTACAAGGGAAGCTTTTTACTTCTCCCCTCTGAACACATGAGGTCCATGGGCCCCTCACATCTAACACTGGGAATCGGAATCGGTGACTCGTTGTCCACCTGAGGACCACCCAAGAGGATCCACACACCCGCTGCAACAGCGGCACCGCACCTGGTCCACAGGGGAGCAAAGCAAATCCCACCTTTTGACTAAAACTGGATTACCCCAACATTGGCAGCCTGCAGTGTGTATATCATCAAACTCCCATGTCTGCGCCACCTGCAAGCAGAACACAAGCCCTTAGTCTTGGGTTCTCAGGACGGCCTGTGAGGTGGATGCTGGCACCTTCATCTTCCAGTGGAGAGGAGAGGAGAGGAGAGAAGGCCAGGGCCAGGGCCAGGGTCAGGGTCAGGGCTGGCGTATCAGGAGGTCAGGGTTCAAAACCCCATCAGCCTCACAAAGAAGCCCTTACCGTTCAAGTGACTTCTATCATCAGCCTTAAAATGTACCACAGTTACTCGCAATTCTGAGTGCTGTTCCTTGGGACGTCATAAGCAAACATTTCATTAGATTTTGTCAAATCTGCTTTCAAAATCCTATGTTATGAAATGACTAATGAAAACTTGAGCTATGAAATACAGCACATATTTAAATGAATCCCAAAATGACTATCGCGAAGGAAGTTTTAACTTGAAGTGAAAAGTATCCTCTTAATGACATCAGCCAGAATTATCTTCAATCATTACTGATCCCATATGATTAATGAATTACACAGCATCATCTCAGATATGAACTTAAAACCATTAGCTGAACGCACATTTCAGCACAACCCAAGTTCTGCTATAATGAGCAGCACAGGCGTCTCTGGAGAGGATTTTAATTGGGACTACAATGCACATGATCGTGGTAAGAGGTTTCATGTTGGCTGTTCTCCAAGGTGCGACACAGAGAAACACCACTAACCTCGAAGACACCTGCTGCTTTGTAACGAGATGACGAGATGATGTGGACAGAATACTGTAAATATTTGAAAAGGAGAAACAATGCAAGGAAAGAATCTTATCAGTTACCCTTTACATTCTTAGAAAAAACCAACTTCTCTTTTGGAATGATTAAAAAAGAAAATGACATTTCTGGATTTTTTTTTCTTTCTTTTCCTTTCTGAGACAGGGTCTTGGCTCTGTCACCAAGACTGGAGTACAGTGGAGCAATCGCAGCTCACTGTAGCCTTAAGTGATCTCCCCACCGCAGCCTCCAGAGTAGCAGGGACCACAGGCACGCACCACCACACTCAGCTAATTTTTCTGTTATAGAGATGGGGTCTTGCTGTGTTGTCCAGGCTGGTCTTGAACTCCTTGGCCTCAAGTGATCCTCCTGCCTTGGCCTCCCAAAGTGCTGCAATTACAGGCATAAGCCAGCGTGCCCAACCTTTTTCTTAATTCTGTAACAATTATGCCGCATTCAGAGAAAGTATAAGTATTAACAAGAAGAAACTTGAAGCAATATGTTGATACGAAAACAAAATGGTAATTCCTCATTTTTAAATTTGAGTTTGAATATTTGTTCCATTCATTCTATGCCACATTAAATAAAAAATGAAATTGCTAATATACCAAGCAAAAATGATAGCTCAAATCAGGTTTTGCAAAGAAGTCCAATAGATTATGATTCCAATTATATGTTTATTTCTAGATTTTAGAAAGTCAGTCATAGCCAACTTCTACAGTTTTGTTACCATAGACCCAAGATTAAATCAAAATGTGCGAACATGCCTCAGGGTGCCCCATGCCCACCCAAGCATGCATATGCAGAAATATTTTGCCCAAATCTGTTTTCCAACATGTAATTAAAAATGTCCCAGATATACTTTTCTGTCTCCCCACAAAGTATGTGAGGTCAAGTTTATCCTAGTATTCGATAAAAAGGCTCATGTGAAAAAGGTAACAGCAATGCTCAGGCGACCCACGCAGGCCCCGGCACACGCTCTAGCAGAAGGGACGCGGCACAGGCAGGGCTGTGGGTGCACCCTCGCTAACCTCACGGCGCAAGCACCCGAGGCTCTACAGATTCCATTGCCAGAGTTAGTGGAAAACTCCATCCTAGCACCGGGATGCTCTGTGTTGTCAGATCTACCTGCTTAAAAATATGCATCAACTATCCTTACTCTACACACGAGACTTACTAGGAGATACTTTCAGATTTAGCCTAAGCGTACCATGTCTTATCGGAAAATAGACATTCTAGCAAATGCATTTCTGTAAGATTTTCTACCTCTTTTCACTGGGTGAAAAAAAAAAGGTAACTTGCCTCCAAGGGCTGGAGACAAAGCCAGGGCTGGGGTGCGCAGACAAGAGTGCTGTGCGCCCTGGGAACCGCTATGCCATGAGGCACGGCCATGCACCCTGGACACAGGAGTAGCACACGACGCTAGCACAGGCTGACGCCAGCCCTCTCCAGAAGCAGGCCTATGCTTCCTCCTCCCTCAGCCCCCAGCTTCCTCCAGGCCTCAGTGGCTGCTGACAGGGCAGAGGCCACAACTAGAGGAGGCTCTCAACTCCAGCAGGGACAGGAGCCACGGACGCTGCTGACTCGGCTGCTGCCCTCCGCACCTGCCTTCCTCTGGTCCGCCCTTCTCACAGGAGCCAGGCGTGGCCACTTTGACCTTCTTCCCTTCTGTGGCTCCCACAAAAACCAGTCCAGTGAGCCCAGGCTGCCTCACACTCCAGGGACGCCCGGCACAGGCCACATGTCCTCATCCAAGCTCCTGGGGCCAGAAGGGTCTTGCAGTATTTCACTTTTTGGTTGAGCATCCCCAGCCTGAAATCCAAAGTGCTCCAAACAGCATTTCCTTCGGGTGTCTGAGGGAGAGCTCAGAATGTTTCAGGTTTTGGAGCATTTTGGAGTAGGGACGCTCAGCCTTAATTTGAACCTCTTCAAGGAAGCCACACACTGAAGGCCCCGATGTCCGCCCCACACAATCCCAGCACACCCTCTGAAGTCCTCAGCAACAACAGATTTTCTTGCTTCAAAAATAACCACAAATCACAGAAACTCACACACAACCACTGAAGGGGGCTGTGGACACCTGCACAGACTGGACGACATTTAACTGTCACATTTTTCCCAGGGTAATTTCAAGTCATTCCTCAAAACACACCTGTTTTACTGAGCTGCATTTTAAGGTGAACACACACAAATCATTTCGGCGAAACGAATGTCACTTTGGGCTGCGTGTGGTTTCTTGACTCCTGTGAATAACTCAGCGTTCAGCCTCACTTCTGGATAAGGGAGAAGATGCAAAGACATTTGTGAAAACAAAGACATGAAAACACATTTAAGAAGGGTTTGAAAGGTTCCTCCTGTCCCCCTGGAGGGGAGAGGACGACGCCTGAAAGGCTCACGGGGGACAGGAGCACAGCCTCCTCGGTGTGCCATGGACGTCGCCTCGCTGAGGGGAGAGGATGATGCCTGGAAGGCTCACGGGGGTGAGAGCACAGCCTCCTCAGGGCTTTCTACACTCAGCAGCTTTAGAAATGCCCTTAGAAGCAGAACCCGTGAGAACCGAGACCGGAACACCCCAAAGAAAGGGGATGAGGGGTCAACAAAAGCATTCGCTCATTAACAAGGAACACGGGCATGAAGCCGCTTCAAAGACCATGTGAGAAGTCACTCACAGGTGTTTCAGAAAGTAAGGGGAGCGTGAGATTGCTCAATCAGCTTAAATAGGCTGCTGTCTCTCAGGGCCATGAAGTCCCCAAGATGAGCCTCTCAGTGAGCAGAAGTCACTCGCATCTCTGCCAGACAAAGTCCTACAAGCCGACACGTGACCTCACGAAACCTGGGCTTCAGCCCGTCGACAACAGTCTGACACGCTACATCCCTCCAGATGGTTAAAGACCCCAGGAGCTCATCAGACAACCTCAAAGGGCTGTCTGTCCAGCCCCTTTCCAAGTTCTGGACGACTTTTCTTAATGTACTGTAAGCAACATGTTCCAATAGAGACGTGATTAACTGGCTCTGGGTCCTCAATTTTAAAAGTAGAAAGATACTTGGCCAGGCACGGTGGCTCATGCCTGTGATCTCAGTACTTGGGAAGGCTGAGGCAGCTGGACTGCTTAAGTCCAGAAGTTCGAGTCCAGCCTGGGCAACACTGCAAAACTCCATCTCTACAAAAAAATACAAAAATAAGCCAGGCATGGGGACATGTGCCTGTGGTCCTGGCTACTCGGGAGGCTGAGGCAGGAGGATCGCTTGAGCCTGGGAGGTCGAGGCTGCAGTAAGTTGTGCTCACACCACTGCCTGGGCAACAAAAGTGAGACCCTGTATCGAAAAAAAAGAGAAAATTATATACCTGACTAGGCCAAAATAAAAGCGGCCTGGTGGGACCACCTGAATCACAGCTGCAAGTTCTGGCAGGGCCTCCCCCGGCTTGATTTGTGGTGGGCGTGGGACCGCTCTGAAGGATAGGACCCCCGGCACCTTCTGAGACTAGAGCTTACAGTACAACTTGCCCTTGCCGGACAGAACACTGGCCTTGGAGCCTGGGACACCCTGCGGCAGTGCTACCATCCCAAGGCCGCCATGGCACAAGGAGACCCTAGCATCATGGAGCTTGAGCGGTCCGTCGGAGCAGTGCCACCAACCTGAGGCCACCACGCCAGGGGAGCCTCGACATCATGAAGCCTGGAACATCCTGGGGGCAGTGCCACCAACCGAGGCCGCTGTGACACACGGGGACCCTGGTGCCACCGAGAGGCTACACAGCAGGTCCAAGCCCAGACCAGAAGTGAAGAGGCTCCACATCCTTTCCATCCCTCCAGCTAAGGCCACAGATATCTCGGAGCAGAAGTGCATCACCCCCAATGTCCATGGGTAAGTTTTTGGCCACAGAATCTGGAAGCATAAAAGATGGCTCTGGGCTGGTTGGTTGCCGGCTGGGACCGGGGCTCAGGCTCCTGCGTACGACCTGTCTTTCCACACAAAACCTGGCTCACACCAAGCAGCGTCTAAGTCCTGGAAGACCTGCTGAACACAAGTGTAGTTACAAAGCCGAGAAACGGGGACACCTGGAGGGGGCCAGGCTGTGCTCCAATGGCACCAGCGTTTCTCAGGAAGACCCTGGGCATTACAGGGTCCAGGGCATGGGCTTCCTGGGATCCAGGACATGGAACAAGAACCCATTTCCCGGTCCTGTTGAATATGAATTCGCTAAGGGCTGATTCCCTCCGAGGGCTGAGCACCCCCAACACATACCAATGTAATAACAAGCCCGGGATGAGCAGGAGGCTGGTAATGAAGACATGAGGACCAGGTGAGCACGAGGGATCCTGACAGATCAGCCCTGGCACCGAACGAGGGGCGGACAGCACCACCTGTTCCTGATGCATCAGCCCTGGCACTGAGCCAGGGGTGGCAGCACGGCCTGTGCCCCTGCAGGTGGAGAGAGATGTGAGGGGGGCGCTGGCCGGGCTTGGAGACTGACTCAGCCTCCTCCGCTTGTACTTCCGCTCCTCAGGGCAGGGAGGCGAGGCACAGGCAGCATTAGCGCTCCCCTTGCCCCCGGGCTGCATTTTTCTGCTTATGAGACATGCTCGCTTTACATGGACAGGCATAGCTGTAATAACGGTTCCCTGATTATTTCGCTGCCTACATAAAGGGCTTTCAGAATTCACGTCCATCCTTAGGAAAGGGGGCCAACACCAGGCTGTCTCCCTTAAGATGCCATGTCTCATATGGGGAAAAAAATCAATCGAGAGAGAAATCAAATGAAGGCCATAAAATACATCAGTTTCAACATTAAAATTTAATAGTACGCTTTAAACTGAAGATGAGTTAAGTCACATATCCAAACCTCTGAAAGCAGAGTTACTGGGAGGGGTTTGCAACACACAAAGGCAGCTCTGTAGAAGGGCCCAGGCTGGACGAGGGCTCAAACGTCAGTGCAAGGAGAAAGTCTGAACAAACCCTCTCCTGCCCTGCAGCTGTCCTCTTCCAAAACACACTGGTTATCTGTCAGTTTAGAACAAGGCCTGGGGGGGCGGGAGGCGGGCCTGGGAGGGTCACCTAGCAACCAAGCTCCTCACCCACACAACCGCACCACGCTGAGCAGAGCAGCACACACAACCACCACTAATTCTCCCCAAAAAGACGATGGAAGGCAGCACACAGCCACGCCAGGCGTCCTGCAGGCGAGAAGCCCGAGGGGAGCCAGAGGCACGTTTAATCTTGCTTGCATGGTGGAAGGAGGGGAATAATGCCGCTCTCACTTGAGTGTTGCACAATTCTTTCTAGCACTGAGCGGCAGAAAAAAATTATAGATGCTTCCTCAGAGAAATGTTTCTGAAGAACTGCACGTAAGTTACATTCAGGAAACAACATTTGAATGCCTCAAGTGCTTTTATTTTTTAATAATCCCAGAGTAATTCTATAAAACCGGGATTCACAGTCTCACCGAACCCCAGGGTCACGGCCCAGGTGACGTGGGCACACACATCCTGAAGCTCCAATGCTCAACTGAAGTGGGGCAAGTGAAAATGATCCTGGGTACAGTTTACACAGACACAGGAAGGTGGCTGAGCCTGAAACTCCTGAACCAGGAAGACCGGCGTCCTGCAGGGGCCTCACCTCTGTCCTTTCCCAGCCTCTGGGAACCACCACTCTGCTCTCTACTGCCACAAACGCCGCTCCAAGGTACAATCAGGAAGATCATCATTCAAAAACCGAGGAGCGTGGCAGAACAGAGCTGTCAGGAGATTTTAATCACCAACACTAGTTACATGACCCAAAGATGATTAAAACCCCAGGCCCCTCAAGACGGAATGTTATATATACTTAAATGCATTTAATCACCGTATTGGGGGGTTATTCCTTTGTTTTGCTGCAAATCTATCCAACTGCTGTAAAAGGAAAAGGCAATTTGTAAAAGAAGCTTCTTGGAGTGTCTCAATAGGCCTCAAAGAGAGGCAGGATAAAAGGCAGGACCTCCCGGCAGAAATGCTCAGCGGAGGGCAGGCGGAGTTCCTGAGCACCAACCAAGGCAAAATAAAGTCGAAGACCACACCACTCTCCTCAATCACATCTTCATTCCACGTCTCCTCCTATTTCTCACGACTTCTCTGGGAGAGATAAACTGTGCTGAGCCTCTGAAAAAAAATGGAAACACCAGGGAAGGCCCCGCAGTTGCTGAGAATGGGTGCAGCCCTCACAGCCCGAATGTCCTTTCAGGGCCATCTGACCTGGCTGGGATCCAAGTATCCAAAGTGCAGGAATGTACGTCGGACCCATGAAGCCAGCATTACAGCCACTGAACGGCCATTTTTCATCCCACTGCAACCGGCCTTGCTAGGGGCTTCCTCGGGGACCACCGACCTCACGCCACCACCCCTCAACTACTTCAACTAAACTACATCATGCCAGAGGCCTCTCCAGGCAGACCAGCCCTGCGGAGTCCTGCTTCATGGCAAACACTCCAGGCAAACATCCTCAGCCTCCTCCAGGAGGCTGTGCTCAGAAGGCGCCCTCATTTACTTCTGTGGCTCTGAGACATTTAACTAGAGCCCAACACACCTCTTCCTGTTCACATAGTACTGAGTTAACAGATTTTTACGAGTAAACTTTCACTGGGAAGAACACCATTTCAGGAGCCCCAGTGACCACAATGAAAATGTTTTTACCTCCCCTTACGTGACATCCGCAAGGCCAGGTCCAGGGAACATTCTGGATCTCAGATAATGGCTTATCCACCTCATAGTAAGTCTTGGTCTTGTCTCACAAGCTATCAAATGCTGCCCAGAAGCAGGAAAAACCACACAACGTGGCAGGAAGGGGCGACCAGCGTGAGTTCTAAGGCCAGACCACCCGGGTCCCGCTGACAGCGTGGCTTCAGGAGTTTCCTAAACCCTCTCCAAGTTTCATGTCAGAAAAATGCGGTGATAACCGTGGCCACCTGGCGGGATGACGGGAACACACACAGTAACAGTGTTAGCAGGTGACTTGCTGGGCACCTGGCGAGGCCACACTGCCATAGGTTGCCCCACGTGAAATCCAATTCGTTAAAAAAAAAAAAAAAAATACCCCAAACCTACAATCCTATAAAGGTCATTAATCCTAGCTATCCCTCAAGGCATTGAACGATCAATAATGAGCCACCCCCCTGCGCTGACCTGCCTCAGCCCCATCCTCCGGAAACCCCACATCCACACCAGCCACACAGGATGAGGGCAGGGAAGGAGCAGGACTGTCTTGGGAACTTAAACTCTGGAAGCTGAGTCAAAATCAGTGCCGCTCAAATCTTGTCACCAACAATCTTGTTAAATTGGGAGATTCCGTCTCGGGGGTCTCGAGGGAACCTGAGGCTCTGCACTGAGGAGAGCACTCGTGCTGGAATGAGACGTCAGGGAAAGAAACTGAATCTGGGGTCGCAGCTGCCTGCGGCTTGGGTCCCGCTGGGAAAGTGGCACCAGGGCCCTCAGGACAGTGGCGGAGGTCCGAGGAGGCAAGTCCAGGCGTAGAGACTTGTTGACCCAAAGCTTGCTCCAGGGCCAGGAGAGGCTGCTGCACTGACAGCCACAAGGCAGGCAGGCATGACAGTGCCCAGACCACCCCGTGGGCTCCCCCAGTCTGCCAGGCTGATACTCTTACTCCAGCCACTGACAAGAGTCCCCACATTCCAAGCTAGGTTGAAACAGTGCCCCAGGCCTCGGGGCATGTGCACCCCTGCAGGGCCACTCCTACCCAACACCTGGGGATGGCTATTCCCACACATCCCCAACTCACAGCACAACTTAAAAATGAAAGTCGGACGATACAGCCAGGAAACCAATGCTCAAGAAGCAACTCCAGGGTGACTCTTCCTAGAGCTATTGCTACTGAACATCTTCACAAACATTTCCAGAGTGACTTCCTATTGCTGTTGAAAATCTTTAAAATTCTTCATTTCAAAATTAGCTTTTATTACACTGTCTCCCTATTCTACCAAGACTCTGGAAAACAAAACCATTACAAATTCCAATTCTATCTTATAGCAAGTTAGAAATACACACGTTTCCTCAAAGGATTCTACGTGTTTCCGTGGCGGTATCCTTTCCATGCCCCATGCTACTGCCCACAACAGGGGAGGCTTTTCCAACCCAACCCAGAGACCCTGAGACAGGCCCCTAATGAATCGTCTGCCAACTCCATCTTCCATAAAAACAGTATTGAAAATGAGCTTATTCCGACCCAATCCAGGTACCCTGAGACAGGCTTGCCCTAACGGATCGTCTGCAAACTCCATCTTCCATTAAAAAAAAGTACTGAAAATGAGCGTATTACCACTTTTTAAAAATTACTGTAAAGTGGACAGTGTTCAGTTCTGTGAATTTCGGCACAAATATTTCCATAATCACCATCATCACACAAGGAGAACAGTCCCACAGCCCCAAACCCACTCACTAGGCCTCATAAGCACACTGCCCATTCCCAGCAACCACCGTCTCCGCGTTCTCCCATCCCACAGGTCTGTCTTTTGCGAGCGTTGTCGGAGGAGTAGGTCACAGCAGAGCAGGCTCTTTCCTGGGCATCCTGCCTGGAGGTGCACGCACGGTGTCCTGCGATCAACAGCCCGGCCTCGGGGCTGCTGGGTGTTTATTATCCCACGTATGGCTGTGGCACATTGAAACCTATTTTGGGCAACTATAGACAGCGCTATTAACATCTGGGCACACAGTTTTTCTTGAACATCAGCTTGTTTCTCTAGGGTAAATACCCAGGAGTGGGGTCACCGGGCCCCACGTTTGTGTGAGTTCAGTTTTGTAAGAAACCGCCGAGCTGTCTGCACCGTGCGGAACCCCAGCATCGCACAGGAGTCCCGACTGCCTGTCCTCACCAGCACCTGGGGCTGTCGGAAGACCTTAGTCAGGCGCTCCAGCGGGGGTGTGAACAAATTCACTGCGGCTTCGGTGCACATCTCGGTGCAGCCAGTCATGCTGAAGGTCATTTCAGATGCTTTCGGGCCATCCTCCCGTCCTTCTCAGAGAAGCATCTGTTCAGGCCTCTTCCGCTTTTAAGTCAGGTGGTTTGTTCTCTGTCATGAGCCCTGGGAGTCCTGTGCGTTCTGGACACGAGTCCTTCGCCGGCTGCATGGTTCCTAGACATCTTCTCCCCACCTATAGCAAATGTGTCTCTTGGCCTCTTAGCCAGGTGGCTCCCGCCTGGAATCCCAGCACTGTGGGAGGCCGAGGCAGGCAGATCACAAGGTCAGGAGATCGAGACCATCCTGGCTAACACGGTGAAAACCCGTCTCTACTAAAAACACAAAAAAATTAGCCGGGCATAGTGGTGGGCACCTGTAGTCCCAGCTACTCGGGAGGCTGAGGCAGGAGAATGGCGTGAACCCAGAAGGTGGAGCTTGCAGTGAGCCAAGATCGCACCACCGCACTCCAGCCTGGGCGACTAGGCAAGACTCCGTCTCAAAAAAAAAAAAAAAAAAAGGAAAAAATGTGTCTCTTCCACTCTCTAGGGGTGTCTTTTACATTAAAAGTTTAATTTTGATGAGTCTTACCTACTTGTTTTCTTCCTTGATTATGGGGATCATTGATTATGGGGATGATGGTATCACGGCTAAGAGCTCTAACCCTAGGTTGACAATTTCCGTTTCTTCTACAGGTTTTGTAGTTTAGTATTTTACATACAGGGCTATGGTCCACCTTAATTTACATACAGGAATTTCTCTCCGTTTTCACGCGTTTGCATACAACTGTCCCATAATTCCAGCACCATTTGTTGAAAAGACTCAAATTCCACTGAACTGCTTTTGCGTCTTTGGGTCTGTTCTGGACTCCACTCTGTCAGCTGACCCGTGTGTCCGTCCTGAGCATGATCTACAACTTTAGTGGCCGTCTCTTTGTGAAAAAAGTCATTCTGTCTAGAAGCAAAAACCACACTAGAATCGCTCTGAGATTCTTCCTCTTGTCAGGAGAGCAAAGCCACCACCTGAAGCAGAGGTGCGGCCTCAACAGCTCCCAGGCAAAATCTTAACACAATGGGGAAGGCAATTCATTTCAAGATAGTTACCAAGGGCCACAACGTGAGACCAGCATGGTCATGAAAACTGCAATAATTTCACAACAGAATGAAATTCATAAAGAACTGCCGAGAAGCATGTGATAAGTTACATAAATCACTGTTCCTTAAATTCTGACGATTGACTAGAACAGCAATAGCCTCACGGTACAGTTCAAAGAGGAGAAAGGTAGGTAGGGGTGGTTTCCACACCACACAGGGCCTGCAGGAAACGGACACTCTCCCTCCAAACGGGAGATCCCGGGAGTGATGTGCTAAACCATGGTGAGAGGCACGGAACTGTGCAAGCCGGAGTCGCGGCCTGGGCCCCACCACGGAGCCTGTGTCCATGAACGACGAGGCTCGAATGTCAGGCCGGGACAACCGAGGCAGTTATCAGGGGACAAGAAAATGAGCGCATGGTGTGAGGCAAAGGTCTGAAACTGCTCAGCAACTTCAAGTCAAGTGGGATAAACTGACTCAAAATACAGTTTCTAAAACCACCACAGCGAGCTTCCCTCGGCTCTGGAAAGGCTAAGCAACTAACGCCCACACTGAGCATCTGCTCGCAGAGACGACCCTGGTGACGCAAGGCCCGGCTCCTCCGAACCCGCGCCGAACCTCAGCAAGGAACTTTGCTGGTATCTTACGGCATACTGACATGTTCCTTTAAAATCTGGTATTTCATCAACAATGCAGGCGCCAGCTTTGACTCATTCACATTTCGACTGAACAAGGTAATTTACACCCTGACCATGCCAGGTAAGAGTTTACTACAATCTTGAAACACAGCCAGAGGCTACAGTCTGCTCCTACACAACACCGCATTGCTACAAGTTCGATGGGTTTTTACTTTCCATGTCTTCACTTGCCTAGTGCTAGAAAGCAGAATAAAAACAGAAGGAAGCCAGAAACACTATTGAATGAGACTCAAATATCTTGCAGTCATCATCGTGATGAGATGTTTATTAAACAGAAATGTTCTCCCCTGTAGAAAGCAGCACACATCAACACGCACCGACAACTGTCGCCAGCATTCCAGATCATCTTCCCTTCCCGGCCACAGTGCAAGGCGATGGTCCACACACACCTGCAGACCCACGGAAAGCGGGGTGACACGGCCGATTCTTGTAGCGAGCAGGCCAGGAAGCACTCAGAGTGCATGTCTTTCCAGAGGCCGCCACGGAAAGTTACACATTTATTCCACCAGTGAATGGCGCTGCACCAAACATATCTGTAAGATTCTCTAAGCAAACTTTTCCTTCCGCCTAGAATGGCCCGACACAAACTGAAAAAGCTCTTGGAGCTGCCAAAGACTTCAGTATCTCCTTAACTATAGTCTTCACTTTTAAGGTGTGGGGTAAGGTCACAGAATCCCCAACTAGGCTCCTGATGCTGTGTGTGGCATCCAGCAACAGCACGTTCATTCCTGGATTACATTTGAGTCAAGAGTCCACAGTGAGAATGATTTCTGGTGACTGAAACACCAGGCAGGAGGGCGATTCCGCTGGGCAGCTCTTCACACAGCCCAGGAGCTGGGGGGAGAGGAAGAGGCCGACACGTGTCGACCGTGCTCACCTCCTTCGAATGCCCCCCACTCCTGGAGGCCCGGACCCAAGGGAAATCTGACCTGAAAAATGGGCAAACCCTCACTGTAGCAGAGGGACAGGGACTCGGGGCCACACCTTGACCTCAAAGCAACACAAGTGCAGACACAGCACCCCAGGACACCCTCCCCACCCAAATTCCAGGAGGAAAACCAACACCCCACTCCCTTGCGGAAACCCCCGCTGCTGGAGCAGAGGCGTGCCACCCGAGGTGTGCAGCCTCTCCCGTCCCACGTTCCGGGCTCAGCACCTGTGCCTCAGCCCTGGCACTGCTCGCCACACCCACAGGTGTGCCAGGAGGGGCAGGTCCTAAGGTCTCCACTGCACCAAAGCCTGCAAGGCGAAGGGGCCGCTCCCTCCAGCAGGAGTCCAGAAGCACTGACTGTCACAGCATGAGAATTCTCCCCTCGGTCTCTGAGCCTCCCGTCTATTGCCTGCCAGGGTTTTCTGCTAACAGCGAGGCCCAAGCTGGATGGCACATTTGGTTCTGACCATTTCCCTTGTCAAGATCAATACTGCAAACACACATCCAATTCGTCCTGTCACTAAAAATGAAATAATCTGCCATATCCATCACAGATGACGCAGTCAGGTTTCCATTACTGGGTTTTTGTTGTTGTTGTTTTTTGAGATGGAGTTTGTTCTGTTGCCCAGGCTGGAGTGCAGCAGCGTGATCTCAGCTCACTGCAACCTCTGCCTCCCGGGTACAAGTGATTCTCCTGCCTCACCCTCCCCAGTAGCTGGGATTACAGGTGCCCATCACCATGCCTGGCTAATTTTCATATTTTCAGTACAGACGGGGTTTCACCAGGTTGGCCAGGCTGGTCTCGAACTCCTGACCTCAGGTGATCCACCTGCCTCGTCCTCTCAAAGTGCTGGGATTACAGGCGTGAACCACCATGCCCTGCCATTATTGGTATAATTTCTAAGCCACTCGCTCACACCCACTCCCATTTAAAAACAAAAAACAAAAAAAAACCAGCTTTGTGGCTATATTTTTTCCAAGAGAACCAGTTACTCATTTGAAGAACAAATAAGACACCATGTTTAAAAACCAAAAATGCCAATTTGCACAGAAGTTTCCAAACACCCGGTCGATTTGAACTTTGAGAATAAGATCAAGCTGTTGGCTGAATAAAACTTCCCTTTCCATCTGTCTGCCTGTGAGTTAGACACAAGGACGAAGCCACGAGCTAGGGACATAAAGGCAGGAACCACCAAGGTAGCCGAGACTCCAATTAAAAGCTCGAAGGACCAACACAAAGGTACCACACCCTGCACGCCCTCCTCTCCTTCCTTTTCAGAACTTCCAGAGGATGAAACGGGGACCTCCTCAGACGTCCCATGGTGCAGGTGGCCAGAGGGGAAGGCAGCGGAGGCCTGAATGAGGCGACCGGGAAATCACATTCCACAAATTCTCCATGTGCTTTACATCCTGTCTCTGAAGAACTACGGCCAGTCTAACAGTCGCTAGAAAACTGTATTCAAGTGTCATTTCAACATTTCAAGCAAAGAAAACAGTTGGGGGGCATGAGGGAAAAACATAGTCATGTGTTCTGGGGTATTAAGTTTTTCTCTGTTATAAACATATAATTATGCATTCTCATATTTCTGTATAATTGATATGCTTCCCAATTAGCAGACATAGTAATAAAAAGTGAATTCCAAGTGTAAGATTGGAGGACACGTTCACATGACTTCAGGTTCTGCTACTGTGTTTCAACTTAAGAAAATGGTTCTGTGTATTGGTAACAAGGCCTGAGAGTCTGTGAGTCTGTGTGGCTGTAATCAGGGTTCATGTTGGCTCCGTAGCAGAGGATGTTACACTGTTACATTATCTTCTACAAAAAATCCTGAAAAAATGAAGGTTGAATAGACATACACACCCTCCCAAAATAATCCAAACATCCATCGATATGAAAACAGATGAATTACGGTTTCCATCATGGAATATTCCTCAGCAGTGAAAACAAACTATAGCCACAGGTGCCAACTAGGATAAAGAAAATCTTTTCAACACGCTTAAAGTGAACTGACTAGGCAGAATTCCTCAATTACAGGCATCTGCTCCAAAAGGGTACTGTTCTGAATCCTGTGATACAGAATTATAGTTAGCAACCCAGTTTAGGGGCACATCTAGAAAAAAGCAAAATAATGACTACACAATTTTAAATTCTTTGTAAATTGTAACTATTACTATGAAAATTCTAAAAATGTGAACATTTTCTCAACTGTTCCTTTGACAAGCTTCAGAATACTCTGGCATTGCTCGCCATACCCACAGGTGTGCCAAAATAAATGAAAATATAGCCCAAGTTAGTAGAATCGAAACCTGACGATGTACGAGCCATCCCTGCCTCGCTATCTATACGTCGTGTAGAAATCTCAGAGCAGGTAGTGACACTGCAATGCAAGGCTCAAACCAACTGCATTTGGAAACTTCTGTGCAAATTGGCATTTTTGGTTCTTAAACACGGTGTTACTTGTACTTCAAACAGTACAAATGTTCAGTTCCCTTGGAAAAAATACAGCCATAAACCTGATTTAAAAAAAAAAAAATACGCCAGTGGGTATGAGAGAGAGAGTAGCTTAGAAATTTTACCAGTTGGCCGGGCGCAGTGGCTCACGCCTGTAATCCCAGCACTTTGGGAGGCCAAGGTGGGCGGATCACGAGGTCAGGAGATTGAGACCATCCTGGCTAACACAGTGAAACCCCATCTCTACTAAAAATACAAAAAAAAAATTAGCCGGGCGTAGCGGCGGGCGCCTGTAGTCCCAGCTACTCGGGAGGCTGAGGCAGGAGAATGGCGTGAACTTGGGAGGCGGAGCTTGCAGTGAGCCAAGATCGCGCCACTGCACTCCAGCCTGGGGGCAGAGCAAGACTCCGTCTCAAAAAATTAACGAAAAAATAAAAAAATAAAAAGAAATTTTACCAGTAACGGCAGGGAGCAGTGGCTCATGCCTGTAATACCAGCACTTTGAGAGGCAGGCCCCACAGGGCCTTTGAGGGCACCGGTCTCCCCTGCTGCCTTCCTGCTGGACTGACCCCAGGACATTCACTGGGTTTCCACCCCTGTCTCATTCAACATCCCCTCCCAAGGGTGGTCTCCTCCTCATCTGGGGCTCAGCTCTGCCCCAGTTTCCCAAATCTCTGCCTCCAGAGCCTGAAAACACCCATGCCCAGGGTAACCCTAAGTCCACATTTACCCCAGAGTCCCGATTTTATCTGTTTTCCCAGTATCGCCTTAGTGATAATTTATCCTGTAAATTCCAACCACCTTCACACAACTCATCCCTGCTGTCTCCCAGCAGACCCCACACTCAGGTCTGTGCATGCTGCCCTGCTCTGCCCATGTGGGGACCATCTCTCTTTCTTGAGAAATCAGCTGGCGATCATCTCCTTGTGGAGGGCTGCCCTGACTTCCAACCCTCGCCAGCAAAGGCAGAAGCCGTCCTCGGTACTTCCCCCAAAACTCAGGCCAAGTATGAAGATGGCACAGATGCTAGCTGTGCCTGGAATGCCATGGGCAGGGTCCCCAGATGCTCTGCACATGGCCCGGGGCACCGCCTGAACACAGCAAGTGCTGAAGAAATAAAACAGACGTGCACTGACCTCTGATAGGGCCTCCTTCACCATCCACATCTGTCTCCCCTCTGGACAGTAAAATCCATAAGACAGGGAGGGCTTGTCTCACTCATCTTCAAACTCCCAGGGTCACCCTGGCAGGTAAAGGGAACTCAAATGTCTTCTGAAGGAAGCAGCTGCTTAGCTGCTGAGTTAAAGGGCCTCTGAAATTCAGAGCTCTGCGTATGAGTCCAGCACACTTTATTATGAATGACTCCAACCACGGCAGAAGTGGCCGTGGAACCAGTGCTAACCAATTCAGGATTTGTTCACTGTTTCTCAGTTCATTATCACAACTCAGAGCAGCGGCGCAGATCCTCAGACGTCTACACAGAGTGGGATGATGGCGCCGAGTCACGTGAACGTCCGGTTGCAGACTGGGAGATACCGGTCAAACACGGACCCAGGGAGAGCGCAGACCTCACATTAAATCGACTCTGTGTAAACAGTACTCCCTGCCAGGTCCTTTCCTATCTGCACAGCTTCTACAAATTCAACTCTCACACCTGACACCTAAGAATACTGCATACCCCCATGTGAACCCGCCACTTACCTCCCAAAATGACCCGGCATGGCCACGTACAAACCATTTCAACATAAGGGAACTGGAGGGCATGTGGGGCTTTCTCGAGTCCCTGTTGCCTCCTGATGGGAAGGCCCAATGCTTCACACCCCTAGTGAAGGGCGGGTCTCTTCAGCCCCCTCAGAGTCGAGAAAACCCACGTTCCCCCTTTCTCAAGGCCACGCACAACCAAGTCACAAAGCAGGGCGGAACCTCGACTCTCCGGGTTCAGGTCATGTTGACTTTACGACCTGCTGCGGTGAACACTGCAGGAAGTGATGAGCCCGATTCCGGCTTTGACCTCGAGCTACTCAGAACTAATTTCACTTTCCAGGACCAACTTCAAAGGCCTGCAAAGCCAGAGAAGGGAGAGGAGATGAACACGCCCTCACTGCAGACCTGCTGCAAGCACACGCTTCTCAGATGCATCCTAACGTGCACAGCGTGTCCAATGCCCGTTCACATCCACCGACCCGCAAGTCTTCTACATGGCATCAGCCTCCTGGGCACTGGGGACAAGAGGTAAAATGGCAAGTCCCCTCTGCAGCAAAGACGAGGTGCAGGGACTCAGCGGAATAGAACTGACCTTTTTCTGACAGTCTCAAAACAGAAGAAAAATACTGTACAGCCAACGTCCCCTCACGCAGGTTTATTTGCCTGTGACTCAGAAGCTATGACAGACAACTTCAGGTTCTTACCGATTCCTATTTTCCCCATCCAGAAGCCTTTGTTTTTAATATCATACGAACTTGCCATTTTGCAGGCCAAAAACAGCAAATATTGGCAGTTTCCTACGGTTCAGCCGAATAAAATGATCATGACCTTTTGTTAAACCACGAAGAAAAGGTGGCTATGTCAATGTTTCCAGACTGTGGCTTTGTTCCTGAAGCACTCTTTTCACTCAGGATTTTAGACAATGAAAAATGAACATCAATATCACACCAAGAAAACTAAAAATGAAATGATTTTGCACCCACCTTGGAGCTTTTCAAGGACAAGGCAGGACACAGAAACTTTTAAAAAGCTGCAGAGTTGTCCCTCTGTATACACAGGAACATGGATTCCAGAACACGCCCCCCCCCCCCCCTTTACCGAAATCTACATGTCCATGGGACCTGCGGCCACCCTGTGGAACTGCAAGTAGGAAACGTCAGCCTTCCACAAAGCCAGCTTTTTTCAATAAGGGCTTGGTTGGGGGAAAAAAATTGACATAAGTGATCCTTCAAAGCTCAAAACCCATGTCGTTCAGGGTCAGCTGCATTTACTACTTGTGTCATATGTGAGGCCTGAAAGCCATCATTCGCGATACCTTACTGTTCTGATTAGAAAGAGGAGGAAAAAGCTTATTTTTAAGCTGACAGAGTAGACGCTGCTATGGTGAACGGAGAACAGATGTAAGTAAGCACCAAGGCTGGGGTGACTGCCTGTGCTCAGACCCACCAGGGCCTGTTCCTCTGTCTCCCCCACGACTAAAGGACCTTTAAAGATTCACACGAAAAGTGCTATGAAAAGCTGAAAGGTCACAGATAACATTTTTTAAAAATAAACATTAACGTAAGCATTTAACAAGCCATTATTAAAAAAAAAAAAAAAAGACGGTATTAAGTTGGCTGGGCGCGATGGCTCATGACTGTAATCCCAGCACTTTGAGTGGCTGACGTGGGTGTATCACCTGAGGTCAAGAGTTTAAGACCAGCCTGGCCAACATGGTGAAACCTTGTCTCTAACAAAAATACGAAAATTAGCCAGGCATGGTGGCAGACACCTGTAATCCCAGCTACTTGGGAGGCTGAGGGAGGAGAATCACTTGAACCCGGGAGGAAGAGGTTGCAGTGAGCCGAGATCGTGCCACTGCACTTCAGCCTGGGCGATGAGCGTGAAATTCCATCTGAAAAAGAAAAGTATAAAGTCTTCCTTCCACTGAACCTACCATTCAGCCACCGAGGTATCCTATAGGTACTTATTTCAGCCATGAGATACACACCACAGGATACACAGGCAAACAGGACACAGTTCCTCCCTGAAAGAAGGCTGCGCCCCAACAGAAGGCAGGCACACACTCCGAATGGACTCGGCGGCGGGAACAGATGCTGCTGGTTCTGCATGATTTCTGTGTGAGATGGATGTTTGCCTCTGGACCGAGTGGAGACCCATCCTTGCCGGTGTGGGGGGCACCACTCTGTCCCCCCAGGGCTCCAGGGCTCGAGTAAAACAGCAAGGCGGGGAAGACTGGGCTCACTCCACCTGTCTGGCTGTGGGCCAGTGACATCCGTCTTCTGCCGCCCGTGCTCCGGGGCCTCAGCTCCTCAGACCCGGGTGGGATCTGCCCCCTCCGCTTCTCAAGTCTTCACACCACACCCTGCCAGGACTCTAGCTTGCAGGCTGTGGGTCCTGCGGCTTCTTGGACTCCATAGCCCCTGCAGCAAGTCTCGCCCTGGAGACACACGCACACCCGCTGGCTGTCTCTCTGGAGAGCCCTGACTAAAAGCTGCCCCTAGAAGTGGTCTTCAGAGTTTCTTTCTAGCCCTAAGATCCCAGCGCCCCTCCCACAATTCTAGGCGGAAAGGTGAACGGAGACCAACGGACAGAGGTGTGTGCTGAGGACACGCCAGGCAGCGGCGCTGGGCAGGAGGGCACTAATGCTCTAAGAATCAATGTCGCTTGCCACAAAAATGAGAACAGTAAAGATTTCTTCAAACAAAAATGAGTTTGTTACATGATTTGCTCTTAATACATATGAAATCATAAAAGTAGGCCTATTAACAATTACATAAGTCTTTAGAGGCCCTTGAACTACTTCTGTCGCTTTGTGTTTTTATACAAAATAAGCCTGAGGTTAAAGAGAAGAACGTCACAGGCCACAGCTGGGGCCACGCGAGGACACAGCTTAGACCCATGAGGTCCCTGGGTGCCCCGAGTCCTTCCCTTGCTATTTATGGAAATACGGGAGAAACCAGGAGGTCTGAGCATGGACCTGGCCGTGCCCCCAGGGGCCGAGGAAAGCACCCATCTGTCCAGTCTTCCCTCCACCCGGCCGTTCCCTTCTACCCACTCTTGGGCTGAGGCGGCTCACGCACTCAGCAGCGCACTCATTAAACGTCTAGCTTCGCATCACGAGGGCCTCCTCTGGCCTCCTCTGACCACCCCTGGGCCTGCAGTCAGCACTAGTCTGCAGCACACGCGTGGACAAGGCTGATGGATCACGGCCTCCAACGAGGAAGGTGCCAGGGAAGGAGTCGGAGACGCTGGGGACGGAGCAGCACTCACCCGGGGAGGTGAAGGCCAGCAGCGGCCACCACCGAGGACCTCCCTTCCCACCCTGAGGGCAGCTCACCCAGGGAGGCTAAGGCCGACACCGGCCACCACTGAGGACCTCGAGGGCCCTTCCCACCCCAAAGGCGGCTGTGATCACATTTCCCATCGCACTAAGAGCCCCCTGTATTGAGCACAAAGCTCTCCAACCTTCGAATCAATAAGGAATCACAACACGGACCTTCCCTCAATCCAAATGGCCAGCCCACAAAACACAAGCGCAATCATCATACACATTTCCTGTGGGAAAATTGGTCAGTCCCTGGGGCCTCGCGCCAGGGGTGGGGAGCATCATGGGGAGACACCCCAGCCCCAGCCTGGCTCTTCCCCCTACAGCTCCATTTCCCTCTGCCCCTCGCCCCTCCCCACCCCCTTCCAGCTTCAGAGGCTCCTTCCTCAAATTCTTTCCCCTTGATGAAGTCATTCATTCCCCAAATACAAAGCGAAGGCACGGGGGGCTCAAGAGAAAATCCACAGTGGTTCGTGTTTTAGATTCCCGTAAGTTTGAGAAAAACCAAGCAAGAATCTTTGGCATCTGAATGTGGTCTGAAGGCATCTGAGCACAATGCCTGGCACTGGCCCAGCGTGCATCATGGGTGTCTCGGTCATCTTAGTAACTCTACACCAATTATTTTGAATCACTAGCAGACTAGAACCATGTGAATAGCTACTGCTCTGTTAAAAGTAGGAAAAGACTCCAAGCTGCCCTCAAGGAACATCCTTCTCATGAGGAGTTTCTACATCGAGTCTTTCAGGCACAGACGCGGCCCCCAGGCCCGACTCCCTCACCCCTGCATCATAAAGCCCCAAAGACTGTGGGGAATAAAGCAAGTGAAGGAGTCAGTCCCACACAAAACGGGCTCCAGAAGCCACAGCCACTCTCCCAGTGTGGGAGCCAAGTCCAGAGACCTGGAAACACCAGCGTTCCCAGGGAGGAGGGCAGAACAATGCCATTTCCCCCGAGTTTAGGGAGACAGCACCCCATGTCCTCTGGCCTTAATAGAAGGGAGACTTCATATAAACGATTAGAATGAATCCACCACACACAGAAAGTGGGCTAAGGGCTAAGACACCCATTTAAATGCCCGGCAAAAACACATTAAAAGAACACACAAACGAGGTTCTCCTGTTATCTACGAAATATTCAGAAACAAATCCAGCAAGCAATCTCTTTGCAATCAAAAGACCAATTCAGAGGGGCAGATTAAAAATCAAGATACAACTGAACCCTTAATACACCAAGAACCAAGCTCCACAGAAGTGTAATCACATCACCACCTCCCAGCTGAAGGAAGCAGCACTGGCCACTGACCAGCTGTTCCCTCGTGGGTCAGTGAACAAAAGGCAATGCTGTCCAGGACAAGGATGAGATGTTAACCTGAAAAGGGCAAAATCGCAGAGGCTGGAGGGACCTTCCAGGTAACCCGGTCCCCTCAGTGGACAGAGGACCCCCGTGGGGCCACAAAGCCCAGAGCTCCAGGGTGTTCGGGGCAAGCACTCAACTGCAACTCTGATGATGTCCGAACGCCTTCTGCCCTATTAACAGGGAATCCGTGAATGCTAAGGAAATGTAACGCATTTCACAATACATTTAGATTTTTAGTAAATTAAAGATAAACAGTGAGAAACTTTGGGAATTAACCAAAATACAGTTCACTGAATGCCCAAACTCAAAGCTAGTCTCCAAGAGGGATAAGCTGTGTGTGGTGGTTAATGCCTGTAAATCCTAGCAGTTGGGGAGGCTGAGGCAGGAGAATCACTTGAGCCTGGAAGGTTGGTGTAGCAGTGAGCTGTCACTGCACTACTGCACCCAGCCTGGGAAACAGAGTGAGACTGTCCAAAAAAAAAAAAAATTAAAGGAGTTCAAATGAATTCGCCAATACCCTTTAAATTTTCATTTGGGTACATGGGGTGATCTAGTTCCTTTTTCCCTTGTAGTACATGAATAATCTAACAAATAATTAAACATAATCTAACAATTAAATGGGAAAATTATTTTCCCATTTCATTATTCCCTATTTCAGGGAAAAAGTTAAAATTATTCCCTATTTCAGGGAAAAAGCTAAAAATCATTTTAAACCTTCCTTCCACAAAACAGTACACTCAGTCATCCCTATCTGCTCTATCATGTGGGATTCAGCTTCACGTGTCTACAACACAGTTTGTTAAACAGCGTTTATGTAGACAGGCAAGAGAAAGAAACACGGTCTATGTAGAAGCAGCAGAAGACACGTTTTAACAGGAAAGGGAGAAGATACCACCGTGTGGATCATCCAGAAATTCTGTCCTCATCTTGTCCACACACACACACACACACACACACACACACACACACACATACAGAGTAAACACCCAAGCACGTGCCTAGTGTCCAACAGGAGCACAGAAAGGACAGGGGTCCCTCCAGTTGTTTAGTGACCAGCCCCACTTGTCACCGCCACATAAACTCCACACAGCAGCTTCAGCACGTTTCATTCCAACTCCACGGAAATCGGACTGAAGAACTTAGAGATGTTTTGCCCACCTTTAAAATCCAAGTGTGGGACTCACAGAAATAAACACATTACGGGTTCACTTAACTTTTCCAGATTTTTACTTGGAGAAACTTATAAAGTTCTTGTCAGTTACATCCTTAAGTTTTTCAATAATTTTTAAATGCAAAGGTCAGGCAAGACTTGTAAAGAGGCACACATATACGGCCTGGCGCCGTGGCTCACGGCTGTAATCCCAGCACTTTGGGAGGCCGAGACAGGCAGCTCACGAGGTCAGGAGATCGAGACCATCCTGGCTAACACAGTGAAACTCTCTCTCTACTAAAAATACAAAAAATTAGCCAGGTGTGGTGGCGGCGCCTGTAGTCCCAGTTACTCAGGAAGCTGAGGCAGGAGAATGGAGTGAATCCGGGAGGCAGAGCATGCAGTGAGCCGAGATCGCGCCACTCACTCCAGCCTGGGTGACCAAAAAAAAAAGTACACACACACACGCACGCTCCAAAAAAAATAAATAAATAAAAAAGGGCGGGGGTACACACATACATGCCAAGTTCTTCTCTCAAAGAGACAGGCCCTTAAGATTCCAGATGTAAATGCGGCTGTCACCCTGCTTTTGCGAGGATGGGCTGTTTTAAGCATGAACAGACTTTTCCTCCATGCACCGAGGATGCATCATGGGGGACCGTGCTGCCGCTGCCTCCCCAGTCTCTGCTCAGGGTGGGGCAAGGGGAGCTCATCTGTCTCCCGTGTACACCTTCAACAGACCAAGTGCTCAGGAGGGGGCTTCCAAGACTCGCTGTAGGCATTCGTTAGCAGGGCAGGCAGTACCTCGTGCTGGTGGGCATCCAGCAGTAAGGGGGTCTGCACTTCACTCCCTGGGCCCAGCCCCAGACAGACGGGAAAGAGACACCTGTATTCTAAACCAATGTGTATTTATAGACACACACAGACTCCGCAGTGCAAGGCACAGAACTAGAAGAAATCGTGGAAATAAGAGGGAACACATTTGGTTACGACTGGCAGAGCCACTTCAAGCCTCGGCACTTCCTGTCGGAGCCCTCACTGACCAGACTCCTCCTGGGTCACTGCCGCGGCCTTGCCCAGCTCACGACAGGGCAGTGACAGAGCCTCAGAACAACCTCCCACTCCTTCCTCACCAGCCCAGGGGACGAGCTGCTCATGTGTGTCCCAAAGCCTGAATGCAGGAACACAGAGGTGACTGAGCAGAAAGGGGGACAGCCACAATGGCCATGGGTGTGTGGATATTGCTGGGCACCCCAGCAGCCCTTTCCACCTTAAAGAGGACACTCACGGGTGTGCGGATGCTCCCGCATGACCCAGCCGTCCTGTCCACCTTAAAGGGGAATGGTCACGGGTGTGCGGATATTCCCGGGTGCCCCAGAACCCTTTCCACCTTAAGGAGATTTTCACACAGTCTCATTTCAGTCTCCAAACCATTCAGTGAGGTTGGAGGAATATCACTGTGGACCAACACTGATTGGCACCAAGGGCAATTTTATAACCACGTCTCGACTGTGACAGAATCAGCTCTTTGGCCATCTGGTCAAAGCTTTTTCTGTAACAAAGTTGGATAATTAAGTTGAACTTTGGTTTTCCAAAGCTTGTTACCGAAACCACATCTTCCTAGGTGTGGCTCCGTGATGTCACGTGCACACATCAGTAGCCAGGCTTGCCAAGACTCACAGCACGTTGCATGTTCACCTGAGAAGGCTGCTCAATCGTTGAGGGCTCTGGCGTGCTCTGAAATGAATTTGCCACTTCAGCCTACACTCTGCTCCCTTGTTTGGTTAAAGAAAACCAAAAGGCAGAATTTGTTTTGGCCAATCGCCCGCTGCACCCAATGGCAGGTTTTAATTATAGCACTTTCACTGCATCATAGAAAGCAGAGTCATACAGATCAACTCATTACCACCACTCCAAAGGTTTAGCAAATCTCCAGATAATCAGGCAAACATTTTAAGCAGCTACATTAAGGTTTACAATACTCAAAATTTAAAACTACATCCATGCTTCAAAAACCACCATTCCCATTTTAGATGGCCAAATGCATATGAGAAAGAAATGTGCCAATAGAATTTTTTTTGCTAATCTTACGGAGAATCTGCCACTTTAAAAACGGCTCTAGTTCCTGGCTCCAGATGGGTGTGGTGGGCTGCCTCACTCAATTTCAACTCCACCTGAAGCTGGGACACCAGAAATCCATTCCCAGACTCCAGGGCACGAGAATTCCCACTTCTAGAAACAGCCTGGAATGCAGACTTGTGGCAGAGAATTCTTTCCTGCTCACCGTAACCGTCCTCTGTGGAAGGCAAAAGTCAAAGACAAGTCCACCCCCCTAGGCGCCAATGCACCACGAAGAACCATTTCAAGGTGGGAGGTGCCCACTGCTCCAACGGCAGGCCTGCCATTGCTGATCTCAGAGCAGCCAGAACTGCTCCCTCCCTTCACAGGGAAGGGGAAACAAGGCCAGGAGGAAGCAGTTGGGGAAGCAAGCAATGGGGTGGCTGATCGGGGATCAGAGATTTCGTTCAGAGGAGGCTCAGGTAAGGAGAGAAGAGGAACCAAGGTTTGGCTAACAAGCATTTTGCTCTGATCAGCGGGAACAGGCAGTTTAGCTAATCACTTAGAAGGCAGAGAAGGGGGTTTGAAGGCTTGTGTCTAGCCTTGTCCTCCGTAAGTGGTCATCCGCAAGTCAGCCTAAGCTACATGGGAAGGAGTTTCTTGCAGTAAACAAAGTGGGGGCGCAGTTGTGGGGAGGGGGAACGTCTTAACCATCACTGTTTTACAGGATCACAGGGCTCAGGAAATGTTCAGTATTGTCACACACCAAGGTTTTTACAGTCTGAAGAAAACTACAGTCCTAAGGTGTCAGTTCTCAAAGCCCTTAAGTTCCTCCTGCTAAGATTCCCAGAGGGTCTCCACTTCTTGCACCAAACCCCAACTTGCTCAGGCACCTGTGTGTTCCTTCTGCAGCAAATGCAGATGAGAAGGCTGTGGTTCTGCTGCAGTAATGATGCCATGGCAGCCCTAACACTACAGTGGAGCAATGACTCTGGCCTCAATGTCCCTGAAACCTCATGCTGAAACCATCTCCAATGGGATACATTAAGAGGTGTGGCCTTCGGGAGGTCTCGCTCTCAGGACTGGGGTTGGTGTCCTTGTTGGGAGGCCTGAAGGAGCCCTCCTGCTCCTCCACCACGTGAGGCCCGACGAGACACCCGCTGCCACACAAGACCCGGTGAGATGCTGCTGTCTGTGAGCCACAGGCCCTGGAGCACCAGATCTGCAAAGGCACTTTGACCTTGGACTTCCCAGCCTCCAGAGCTGTGAGCAATGTCTGTTTACAAATCACCCAATGGACAGCAGCCAGAGAGACAGTCATGTTACAACATCAGTCACTTTCTCAGTGGCCTCCCCGTGAGCCACCACCGTAAAGCAAGAACTCCCTGGAGGATGGAAAGGGGTTCACAAGGAATTCTACCCAGCACCAGGGTGTCTGTCCTTTCTTGCAGAAAGATAGCTGAGCCATGGAAAGAAACTACGGGGTGGGTGGGGCTGGATAGTAACGTGTCACCTGCTCGTCTAAGCCTGTCTCCCGCCTTTCAATACGACAGCAGGGGTAGCACCCCTCACCTGGGCTGTTGGGGGAGGTAAGAGTGCTGGGTGATTAGCAATTGTTAGCTCCGCAGAAATGAGGCAAAGAATCCGCCCCTCGTCTTATAAAACCAAACCAGCCAAGGAATTCCACATCACTACTAATTTGCATAGGAAAATACTGGATTCTCCTAAGTTCTGGCATGTCATTTGTATTAATAAAGTTTGCAGAGTTTTCATACACTAAGTATATAAAACAGGAAAATAAATCATGCAATTTATAGGCTGAGGCAGGAAAATCGCTTGAGCACAGGCAGCGGAGGTTGCAGTGAGCCGAGACTGCGCCACTGTACTCCAGTCTGGGTGACAGAACGAGACTCCATCTCAAAAAAAAAAAAAATTTTGCTGCTTCATACTAGTAAAGTGGGCAGATTCTACATGCCAACTCTTATTCAAAGGTCGCCTAACACTGACTCAGGAACTCTGTCCCTGATGTGCTTGGAATTTTAATGCTAACGGTGTTAAAGACCACTCCCCCAGGAGCTCTGAACAGGTACTCCAGGTATACACTGAACAAGACCACACACTCTGACCGAAATCTTACTTCACAGACCCAAACTACACAACCACAGAAGACACTGCTTCTGTCCAACTTTCTGTTCTGCCATCGTTTGTGTCCATTATTTCCTACAAACCATCTCATTAGAATTTAGGGCACACAAAAGGCCGATACAACAGGGTTACTTTTCAAAGGTTTGGAGGTGAAGAGCAGATACAATGCATTAACTTCCTATTCCTGCTGCAACAAATTATCACAAATGCAAACCTCCTCTCAGTCCTGGAAGTCAGGAGTCCCAGGGCTGAAGTCAAGGGGTCAGTAGGTTGTGTTCCTGCTTGGAGTCTCCCAATTCATAGAGGCCACCATGCAGCTTGGCTCACAGCCCCACACCCCTCCGAACACTGCCCCGGCCTCAGCCCTGCACCCCCTCTCCAGCCCCTGCCCCACCCTTGGCCCCATGTCCCTCCGGCCCCTGCCCCCCACCGTCCTCTGGCCTCTATCTCGTCCTCAGGTCTCCTCCTCTGAGGAAGACCCTCATACTCCCTCTCATCAAGGCACATGTGAGGACACTGGACCCCACCTGGACAACCCAGGGTCCTCCCCATCTCACTGTCCATTACAGTCACATCTGCAAAGCCTCTTTTGCCGTGTAAACTTCGTTATACTAACTCATTTAACCAGTCCATTATAATGATGTAAAAATTGGCATCATTTTCCTCCTAATGAACAGGTCACCCATGTAACCTATAAATATTTGACTATTAAATACACAATACTGTAAGGAGACAAAGATGAGGAAGACGCTTCCTCTCTGAAAGACGCGACTGGATCCTAGACAGAGGGATGAATGTTCTGAACAGAATCAACGTAACTCAACATTTGAGGTGGAGAGGCCAAGCAGCAAGACTTTCACAAAAGCAACCAGAAAGTATGTACAGGTGCCTGTAGTTCACAGCCGAGCCTGGCGTCATGAGCACGAGCCAGCGGACACGCACACAGGGCCCAAGTTTAAGATCAAATATTTAAGGAGCTTTCAACTGTAGTATTTAACTAGATCTTATTACAAAATAGCCTCTTGATTGTAGTTTATATCCAAAAAGTTCTCTATAATTAAATTAATTTTCCCCTAAAAGACATTTCTCTATTGTCCCATATAAACTAAATGGGCATATTAAAGAAAAAAGAAAAATGTTTGACTTAGGGGGTTTGCCTACGACTTGGATAAGCATGATTTTCTTCTGGTCAAGCAGGAAGCAGCTGGACCAGACTGGAGAGGAGGAAAAACCAAATTTCTACTGATCTCAATTGGGCACCAGAGTCTTCCCTGTCAGAATGTGGGTGTGGTGCTTCCCACACACCAGCCTCTGACAAAACTCAGCCCAAGGGTGTGGGAAAAGGCCGTCTACTTCTGAAAAATCTATAAAGTGCAGACACATCAAAAGCTTCAGAAGACTGTAAAGGGCCAAGGAGACCACTGCACCCTTGGAGTTTACAGAAAATGGTCAGCATCACACATGCCTGAGGTCCAGGGTCAGCTCCCAGCTGCTGCGACGCCGTGAGCGCAGCCCTGGCTTCCCGTCTGATGCAGAGAGCTGGTCACTCCGCCAGCAGCACTCAGAGCTCAGAACATTCTAGATGAAAGCAACGTGTCCTTTTAAAATGGGGAACCAGGGCAGCACAACTGAAGCTCTACGACTACCTCAACTACTGGGTTTCGGGGTAGCATTAGGAAATCATGAGAATCCAAATCTCAATTTCATACAGATTCCAGATTCACTGCAGGTTCCAGAATTTTGTGAAACAATCTTCCAATTTATCACTCAGGATTCCCTTGCCAAAGCTAATAAAGTCTACATTCCTTACGGAAAAGCCACCATAAGCACCACCACAAATAACATCAACTGACGCCCGCCCTTCGCACCAAACATAGAAACTGTTACTCACACAAGACTGTGCCGGACGCAGCTCTCAGCTGAAGCCGAATCCGTGAGACTTCATTATCCACATTTTGGATCGAGTGTGGAGACTGTCAGCAAACCAGGGCCCCAATGTAAAGCAGAGAACAGATCCTCTGACGCCTGCCTGAACATTTCCTTCCCACCTGTCTTCGATATTGAACACCCTCAGAGCTACTCAGTCACCCACATTTGCAGGTCATTTATCCAGCCACCAGGATAACACAATTATGCAATAAAAATGCCTTCTCAGGGCTTTGTCATATTCAAAAAGGAAGCTCAGGCTAGGTAAGCGCAAGAAAGGGGGAGCGTCCTCCAAACAGACAAAAACCAAGGAAAACCGTGCAGAGACTCTCTCAAGCGAGCAGAAACACAGCCCGCTGTAGCCTTTCAGGCCCTGCTGGCCGCAGCCCTGCATTAGGCGGCACCATTTCCACGGATGCATCCTGCTGGGTCCATTTGAAAGGTCCTGCTTGCGAGATATTCACCCCCACTTCCAGCTCCTGCAAGAGCCGCTGCAGCCCCACTCCACCCCGGGGCCGACTGTGCAAGTCTTCCTGGCGAGACCTCTCAGAGCCTGCTCAGTGTCTGAGACTGGGAAGCACCAAGAATCCAGAAACGCACAAACACGTGCTCTTCGTGCTGCTTTCTGGGTTCCAAGTTGTCTTCAGAACGAGTCCTGTATAAATCCCAGGCTGGGGAGCCGGCCACGGCCGAGCAGCACCCAGCTCATGCGCTCCACCCACCCCACAGAGGACCACGGAGGCCCCAGCACGCTCTGTCGTAGGGGCAAGACACCAGAAACAGCCACAGTTAGGGGTTCTGCCACCCGCCCTGCTGCCCTAATTACCTGCTGTGATCTGAAATCGCATTGGTTGGGAAGGTGATCTCACAGCTCCCCTGCCGTAATTACCTGCTGTGATCTGAAATCGTATTGGTTGGGAAGGGGATCTCACTGCTCAAACACTCCCTGCAAACAACATAAAAAATCCAAAAACCCCTCTTAAAGAATGTTTACTATAACCTCAAAACAAGACCCATCCTGAGACCAGGGAAGATATACACGCACATCTGACACCTGGTGGACGTCAGTGACCAACGCCATGGCTTCTGTGTGGCGTGTGAAGCCGGAGGCCTGTCACGGTGACTCAGGCTGGGGTCTGAATAGGGGTCTTCCAAGCAACTAGGCAACCAGGACGCACACCCCAAAACCCAAGTCCCCGCACTCATGTACCTGCCAGAAATGCTGCGTGGCCATTGACACCAGTTGTGAACCAAGATCGATCTGTGTCCTGTGGCCCTCACAACGTCCGTACATACCTGGGCCCAGCACAGGCCCGCACAGCACCCTGCTCGCCTCCAGTGGGGCTCTCTCCTGCCAAGGGGGATGGCCCTGAAGTCCGTTGAGATTTCCAAAGCTCTACAAAGTCGTCCTTCCTCCTGCTTGTTCAGAAGGCCTGAAGCCCTGAAGACACCAGTGAGAACTGACCGAGCCTCTTAAGGCAGCTCAAACACCTCCACACAGGAACGCTGGACCTCTTTGCACCAGAGAGCAGCCGATAACGCACTAGGCTAAGCAGAAGGCACAGATGTCACATCCAGAAGCCAGTGGCGCTCACGTTTGCATTCCAGGAGCCGCCCATGTGAGTCCCTCCAAGGCTTCCAAGTCCCACTTGATTGTTTTCATCGTATCTCTATAACATCAGAGACATTATATCTCACAGTATCTGTGAGATCGTCTCTACTTTTATGAGCACTTATGCTCCCTGAGTTACCATGGGATGAAACTGTTCCAATAAACCCAGCGTAAGCTGAAAATATCCTAAATAGAAAGTGCATTTGACATAATAGTTTCAACTTACAACGGGTTCATCCAGAGGCAGCCCATCTCGGGCCGAACACTGCACTGAGTGTGACTAGTTCACACCATCACAAGGTTGAAAAACAATCACAAATGTAACCATTGTGAGCCAGGGACCATCTGTATTGTGGCTCCTGTCTTCAGAGACAACAGAAACCTCTTAGACAAGAATCACAATTTATAATCCTCAAAATGTTAAACTAAAATTAACAATCTGGAGGTTCAAACAAAGCCAAAGTAGGCCCACAAGGCCGTTTGTGCCATTCGCTAAGACAAGACTCTGTAATAACCCTCTCCACAGCCCCTCAGGGGGGGTCCCAGAGGCGGCTGAGGCTTGTGGCTACAGACACTAACGAAACCAAAATCAGAGTACGCAGGTGCAGTCAGGTCATATGACTTCTCCACTAGCATATGCACAAATGTTCATCAGCAAATCTGATCTTTGCTTTACCTCCCTCCCATGACCTAAAAAGGAGTCCACCACAAACACACACACACACACCCCCCACTTCAAAAACATAATTAGTACTTGCATTCAATTCTGGGCATTTGGAATAGACCTAATGGGGCATTAAACCTCTCCTCCAACCCATTGCTTAGTCTTCTTAGAAGATGTAGGATTTTGCATAACACAAGTCAGCATATAAAAGAACTTGTATAGAAACAGACTTTCAAGTGGTTCTCATTAGTTTTTCAATATACAAAGGACCCAACACACAGCACAATGTCTATTAGAAGAATGATTTGTTCCCCTAAAAATCCTAATATCTACACAGAAAAAATACCCTATACACATTTTATTCTTTACCAGTACAGTCATACAAAGGAGTATCATGAAAGCAAAAGAACACATTTGGTTTGACTCACAGTTCTAAATTTAATATAAAATTGCTAAAACCACCAAGACAAACATGACTATGAAATATTTAACGATCTTCACCTAAATTCAAGTCACCATTCAACCACCAATACCTCTGCTCTCCTTACAGGAACTTTCCAGAAGTAAATTCTGGAATTAACAGGACAAATTTTTCTGGTGATAGAAATTAGGAAGAAATTGGTTGAAGGCCGTTCCTTGGCTGTCAAACATTTTCTCAATATTTTGTAAAATAAAAGCATCAAACAGATCTTTACGTTAACTTACAATTTATAAAGCAATACTGGAGCAAGCTTTAAATATTAGCCATGTTCTGTCAGGACTAACATTAAAATCAGCATCAGTCACATGTCTTGCAGCATCCATAGCTCTTCTCAAAACCACTTAAGATTTCATAATTAACTCAATTAAACAATATAAGTCATCTCCTTGATCTTTGACATGAATGAGCAATTTTCCCCCAAAATAGTACCTCTTTGACATGATTTAATCTGTGGTTAGAGTATTTAACAGGATTTCTTTCCTTCTTAGAAAATATACACCTTTCCAATATCAAAAACACTAGCTGATAATGCTATAGCTTAACCAGGTCAAAAGCGTTTTTTTTTTTTTGTTTTGTTTTGTTTTTTTAAGTTAAAAAAAGAACCTAACTGCATCTTTGGACCTTACGTGAGGCAGTGTCCAGGGTCACTGGGACCCCCGCTTGGTCAGTGCAGCCGGGTGCCAATTAAAGACAGAAACCCAAGCATTCAAAGCCCCTTCCCAGTGGTTCATCCTAGTGGAAGTCGTGGGCACAAAGGAATGCGGCATTCCACGGAGGGCTTTGGGGATAGGCTGCTTGAGAACATCAAAGTGGCTCACGTCCCCCGAGTATAAAGCCAGTGACTGCTCTCAGCTTCCATCCACAGCAGCCAAGGTCTGGAATCACCTGAGTGCCCGTCAACAGAGGATGAAGGGAATGTGACCCGAACATACACAGGAGCAATACTCCACCACACAGCAGACAGCCCTGTCATCCGCGGCAGCATGGATGGAGCTGGAGGACATTACGTGAAGCAAACGAGCCAAGCAAGGAAACGGCGCATGTTCTCACTCATAAGCAGGAGCTGAGAGCAGATCTCATGGAGGCCAAGAGTAGGTGGTCAACAGGGCCCAGCAGAGCCCACTCGTAAGCAGGATGGGCAGAGGCTGGTGACGGGCACAAACACACAGCCTAATGGAAACACGAGACGTACTATTGATAAATCAGCAGGGGGATGGCAGTGGGTCATCTACTGTGTATTTCAAAACAGCTAGGAGAAAATAACTTAGCATAACCAGCACAAGGAAAAGCAACTATTTAAAGCGAAAGACATCCCAAGTACCCAGATTTAATCAATATAGGGGTGAATCAAAATATCACATGCACTCTGACAATATGTACGTATATTATGTATCAACAGAAACAAAAACCAATGACAGAACCATTTGTGAAGCACGTGCAGGAGAAGAATGGGAAGCCTGACATGGTGTGGCTGTGTGTCCCCACCCAAATCTCATGCTGAACTGTAACCCTGTGTTGGAGGTGGGCCCTGGTGGGAGGTGACTGACTCATGGGGGTGGTTTCTAATGGTTTAGCACAATCCCCCAAGTGCTGTCCTCATGATAGTTCTCCTGAGATCTGGTTGTTTGGAGGTGCCTGGCACCTTCCCCTTCACTCTCCTGTTCCAGCTATGTGAAGACATGCCGGCCTCCCCTTCACCTTCCACCCTGCTGTACAACCCACAGAACTGTATGCCAATTAAACCTTTTTCCTTATGACCCAGCCTCAGGTAGTTCTTTATAGCAGTGGAAGAACAGTACAGTCCTCAGGACCAGCAATGTTTTCCTTCTACCCAGCGGCCAACAAGTTCCCACAACACCCTAGCTGGTTTTCCAAAGCCTTTGCCAGAATGCTGAGGCTGTTTTGGGGATACTAACTTTCCCCATCTCTGGCAAACCAGATGGGGCATCCTATTTGCCTCTCACCACCTTTCTCAGAGAAACCCCACCTCTCTGAAACAGCCTCTGCCAGGGGCCTCCTTCAGCAGCGGCAAAGCTGAGTATTCCTTGCACTTCCCTTCTTCTGAACAAGTAAACATCTTAAGCTTGTTTTTCCATCTTCCCAGCTCATTGAAAAAAATATCTTATGCTTTCTATTTTCCTAACACACACACACACACACACACACACACACACACACACACACACACGAGAAGTGCCACGAGGGCAGGGGCTCTTGCTTTCCCGGATCTGAGCCTGGCCCTCAAACACTAGCTGAATTTGTAATAACACGATATCCAGAGGCAGAAATGCAAATATCCCCATGATTCCAAATACCCTGAGGATCTAACAGGCCGAGTGGCCCATGTAACTATGGTTTGTGCTGGGCCATTCAACTGGTGTCCAAATCCCTGTCCAAGTGAGCTCTTTAATTTCGGGACTTTTCAGACAGCTTTTTTTTTTGTTTTTATTAAAGGAATCTATTGCAGTTACAATCAAGAATAGCCCAGGCCCAGTGCGGTGGCTCATGCCTGTAATTCCAGCACTTTGGGAGGCCAAGGTGAGCAAATCACCTGAGGTCAGGAGTTCAAGATCAGCCTCACCAACATGTTGAAACCCCGTCTCTACTAACACAAAAATGAACCAGCCATGGTGGCAGGCACTTATAATCCCAGCTACTCAGGAGGCTGGGGCAGAATGGCGTGAACCCAGGAGGTGAGGCTGCAGTGAGCCAAGATGCGCCACTGCATTCCAGCCTGGGCAACACAGCAAGACTGTCTCAAAAAAATAAAAATAAACCAATACGCCCACTTAGTTCTTCACCAATGTCAGATACATCAGTTAAAAGAAAAATAGTATGAAGTATGTTTTTAAATTTCAGTGTTGAATTTAACCATATCTTTTAAGATATGAAGATAGAAGTTCCCCAAGGATCGGGGGAGAAAAAGCAGTTAAAATTTTAAAACCTCAGGAGAAAAACAAGTATGGGGTAAGACCTCAAGCCAAAATTTTTTCTTTGCACTTTGATTTCAAAAGAACAGAGATGCCCAAAATATGAACTCTCCCATCTGCATCTTATATTCCCCTTGAAAGGTTGGAGATGGGATCCCAGGTTCCAAAGTGCCAGGCCACGGCTCATATCAGGTGGCATTTTTCACAGCCGTTTACTCCCGACTGTGCCTAGAGAGCTCTGTGGCCCGATTTACACAAAAAAGGTCCTAATTCACACATGTTCATTGCTTTGAACAAAGCCTCAAATGAGACAAATACTGACAACACTCCACAGAAGTATTCTCTTCCGAAAAGAGAAGTGTCAGGTTCCCACAAGCCAGGCAGCTTGGTTACAGAAAGCACTGGCTGACTTGCTGGTTTAATGTTAAATGCATTTAAAATGCTAAGTGACCTGGCCCCCCTCCCAGTGGGTGTGTGCGTTGAGCTGGCTGCAGTAGTAATGCACACTGACCATGTTCTTTCCTTTGGTTTTGCTTCAGGCAGAGCACCCCACACCCAGGAAGAGGCCATAGGATGGCATTCAAAGTCTGACAGTTCTAAGGAGAGCTGCAGGCTGACTGCCTCATCCGCAAAGAATAGTCACTCATTTCAGAGGAAATCACCCAACAGAGTTCTTAACACGTGAATTTTAAAAATCCGTATTTCTAATTTCATCCCATTAGAACTTTTGAAGAACAAATGTGCACCTGCTCCAAGTCAATGAGAGGACACTGGGACAGTCCCTCAGCCTCCCACCCAGAAAACATCAGCTCCAGCCGATCACAGTGCAGTGCGATTTTCTATAAATAATGTGCACGTCTGCATCTGAGCAGAGATGTGAATGTCTGGAATGTGCCTGCCAGGCCTGGGAGGAACTGCAGGAACTGCAGCAGCTGTGGGGACACAAGCCGCTAAGGAATCCGATTTGGAGGGAACTCAAGGCACCCAAAACTAGTTCCACTGGTTTTTCTTGGCAAGGCTTGACCAGGCAAACAACTGCATTCGACTCACCCCGGATATCTGCAATTCCTTACCTCTCAATCATTATCACTGTTGCTAATTCACGGTAATTGGGATGGGGACTTAACAGCAAGTAACTAGAGCAATGACAGAATTTGCTAGTCAATTAAAATGGCACCGATTCCTGAGAATGGAAGAACTGTTGCCCAGGAATAGAGTTCAACAGGTTCTCCCCAGGCCCTGGGAAACATGGCATTTCCACGCACCCCTGCTTTGGTCCCCTGGCCACCACCCTCCTGATCTTGGCCATCTGATGGCATCTCTCCACAGCTGGAAACACCTGACCTCCTGTCACCCTCCCGTCTGCCCTGCCTTCCTCCAGTCCGGGATATTCAGGGATGCCCACATCCAGGACCAGGAAACCAGGGTTATCCTACACCAGTGCCTGCATTCAAAGTCCTCCACAACAGGACAGTCACCAATGGCTAATACTCCCAGAACCTTCTACCTCAAAACCGGTGCACATCTGGATTCAAGCTGACAACGCTGCATTCTCTCTGCCACGTACACACGGAGGCATGTCAGGTTCCATGCTGGCCAGGAGCCCAAGCCTAGTCACTCTGCATGGATCATCAATTCATCATCCACAGAGAAGCCTGCAGTTTTCCTCCAGTGCTGGTGTGGATGGTGGATGCATTTCCCCTGAAGACTCAGAGATGGGAGCCTGGCCAAGGAGGTCTGTTACTCACCCCAGCCCCTGCAAGGCCCAGACGTGCCCCTCTGCTGTCTGCACACACTACCCAAGTCTAGCAGTGCTGGCTCTGTGGTAGGATCCATCTGGGTCTGCAGAGGACTCGGGGCAGAACCGTGCAGCTTGGCTGCAGCCAGAGGCCTAAGGGATCCCCACGAGGCTCTCCAGCCAAGGTGCCCTCACCACAGGCAGAGCCATGCAAGAGAACTGCCTGCTGAACTGGAAACGTCCCAATCTGCTCAGCCAACACAGAAAGACAACAGCCACCTACAGCTGCTGAGCCCCGAAACGTGGCCACTGGGTCTGAAGGGCTGAATCTGGAATTTAATCTGTGAAGTTCTCTTCAAATGTGTTTAGCTATGTAATCAAATCTTTATTCTAATTGAATTTAAAGGAGCCTCTAGCTATAGGCTCCCTTGTTGGGCATCACAGCTCCATGGAGTAAGAATGGGAAGGAGAGGCCCAGAGCCTCCCTGCATTCTCCACGCTAATTCAACATGTCATCTTAAGGAAAGGCACTCCAGCAGGAAAGGTGTGCACGGGAAGAACTGGGTTGGCCCTGACACAAGCATGCCCCCGGGCATCACAGCTGCCTCAGCCAACAGGCAAAAGACAATGATGCCCACCTGGACAGGCCACCGGATGTGATGATGCACCCCAAGCCCTAGTCCCACAGCAGCCAGAGACCACCCGCTGCTCGTCCCACGTGAAACACAAGCCCTGGTCCCACAGCAGCCAGAGACCACCCGCTGCTCGTCTGGGTGAAACAGGCAGAGCTGCCCGAGCCCTCAAAAGCAGGAAGAATTGAGGCGATTCCCACGATTCCCACAACACACACGACACGCCTCGGAGACAGACACAGGCTTCACTGTGAAAGTGCAGAGGATGCTGCAGTCCCTAGGCGGGCTGCTGCTTCCAATGATCAGGGAAGACACCAGATAGGTTTCCTTATAGAAGAATCATTTGTACTGTGATTAGACAGAAGACAGAAGGTGGCTGATGTTATCAAATCACCAAGCACCACACGGCTGCTTCTCCAAGGAGGGCCTGGAAACTCGCAGCCACCCGCGTAGGGGCCGCAGTGTTTACAATGGAGACACGGGTGACTGTGGCCTGGTTTCCTCAGGGAAGCTAAATTTGAACTTTCACCACTGAGGAATCGGTCATTTGCAGTCACTCACCCTCAGTGCAGAAGAGGGCTCAAGACACTGCACCAGACTTCAACACTCAGAGTTAGGGTAAAATTCACAAGTTTCACAAAATGTCTATTTACGTGGGATGCCAGAAGAGATGTAACTTCACACACACACACACACCTGGGTTTGCTTAGCCCCTCCACCAGTGGATCTCACCAACAGATGACACATCCACACCTCGTCCATGGCAGCACAGAAAACCACCTGGAAGACAGCCACTCCCACCAAGCTTCCTGGCTTTGGTGTTTAAAACCTGCATCTCATGCGTGAGATCACACTCCTCCGAACAACGCGACTGTCATTTCACCCAAAAGGGCTTTAGGAAATGACATGCAGCCCAGACGCCAGAGGTCGCCGGCCACCGTACTCTAGCCAAATTCCTTTGTGCCTGTATGGAGGCTTCACAGATACAGCCCAGTCACATTAATGACCGTAGGAGCAGCTCAGGGCATAGACTAACTCAGTGCTGAATTTTTCTACATTTATCGCCCTTTTGTTTTATCCAGAAGACAGCTGAGAAAGGCTGGGGCAGATCATCTAGAGTATAATGACTCCAGCCACTTCTCTTCACCCCAGGTCACCCCTCAGTCACACGCTTTTGAGAAACCAAAGCCATTGTTCCCTTCACTCTGGGTTCCAAGTACAAAATTCCTCCGTTTTATCAATTAGATTATCAAGCAGCCGTTTGTAATCTGGACTGCAATCTGATATGAAATTTAAAACTAATTTAGGTTGCAGTAATAGCTTCTATTTACATTATAGATAAGACATGAATGAAAACTTTCATCTGTTCATAGGACCAATTTTGTAAACAAACCAATTATTCAAGCAATGATTGTCTTTAGTCAGATGCAAATTAATTTGCTCATAGATTTTCCAATAGCAATTTTTAAATCCATGGTCTGTATTTCCTGAGCCTGTCTCTGCACCTTCCCCCGAGTGCACAGCAGAACTTCCCAGGGCCTCCCATCAGCAGGCCCACTGAAGAGAACAAGCCCACAGCCCCCAGCCCAGGAACCAAGTCTGAGCCTCAGCAGCCCCTAGTCCAGCCGGGGCTTCCTCACCAGCACAGCACCCAGGTCTCCCAGGTTTAATGCCACGTGTGCGTGGAAAGTCGAGTGCTGGAAGGAACACAGTAGACATTCGACAAATGCAAATTCTCTCCTGGAACAGCCCAGCAACCCTCTGTACCTTCCCCCAAAGTACCCATTGCCAGGCAGGCGTAGAGTCTAATGGGGTGCCTAGGAATCAGCATTTAACATGATTCTGATGAATAGTTTGAGGCACCGGTCAGCGAGAGGCTGCCGTGGCCTCCACTCATTTGCAGGCTCTGAAGAGAGATTCAGGCCAGACAGGACAAGAATGGGGAGGTGGAGGGCAAATTCCACAGACCACCAACCACCCCGCCATCCCCCACAGACTCCATGATTTAAGGAGAGGCAAAGCCAGGGAGAAAAGATGCCCGTGCCACGCGAGGGACTGAGATTTCACCTAAAGCGCACAGCATGTGGCTGAAGGCCAAGGTTGGGCAAGCTGGGAGCACAGAACGGAGTTCACAGGCCCAGAGGTGCCCCCACACCCAGACCCCGTGCAGACCTCCCAAGCACTGCCCGTGTCTCCTGCCTGGTTTATTTCCTGCCCCCCTCTACTGTGTTGGTTTCTCAGCTGCCCCCCATCACCGCACACCCCTCTCTACAAGCTTGGTGAACTGAAAATAGCATGGGGGGGGGTAAGAGCTGGGCTCTGGGGCCAACGTCCTGCCTGAGACATTAGTTCCACCCTACCCAGCTGTGACGTGAGCCCCTGAGATTTCTCAAATGTGAGATGGGAAGGTGACTGAACCCACTCACCAGGACGGCTGTGCAGACTGAGATCACATATAGCCACACCTCGGCGTCCAGCACACGTGGGACCCCAGTCGTGTTGCCCCTGATGGGAATCCCTCTATGCCCCCTCTGCTACCAGAACCAACTCCCAGCAGCAGCTGTGGAGGCTGCATCCTCTATTCCCACTCCACTCCCCTCCCATCGCTCCACGCAGTGACCTGCCACACAGCGGCCACCAGCAAACCCAGCTCCACCATCCAGGCTCCTGTGGATAACCGAACCCCCACCTTGGGGCGTCTTCCACTTGCGGTTCTGAAGGGGGCCGAGAAACCGCCCTCAAGGGCGCTCACCTGTTCCTTATTGCACGTAATGATCTGCCAAGCAGGGCCACCAGCAAACCCAGCTCCGCCATCCAGGCTCTGGTGGGTAAACTGCCCCCCTCCCCCGCTTCCTCCTGGGGTATCTGGGAGGCTCGGAAACTGCCCTCCAAGGGCACTCATCTGTTCCTTATTGCACTAATATCTCATTTACAGAAATCCACTTTGACTTCCAGCACTGCAGGTGTGACAATTTAGGAATCCTGCTTGCAAGCTCCAAGAGCTTGAGGTCACGTCCACCTCACCAGCATCCCAGAGACCCAGCACTGTCCCACTGTGTTTAAAATTCCAAAATACTCTTTCAAAATGCTATTGGCATTTGGTTTGCACATAAAATGCTAAAACCCTTCAGGTGAAACAAATATCTTCAACAGTTTGAATCGTAACATGTGAGTTACACATCTGCCAAGTTGTAAAGCCTCAGGCATTTACAACATTTTATGTAGGGTCAAATGGTTAATATAAATTACGAGAATCTTTAACAGGTTTTTTTTTCTGGCATTAGATGACCAAAGGAAAACTGGGTTCTGGCTGGCTTGTGGGCCTGTAGAGGCAGACATATCTGCTGACACAACCAAGCTCCTTCCCACTGACGTGGCCTCATCCCAGGCCCCTCACCCGGATGCCCACAGGCCCCTGGAGGAGAAGCTGACCTGCCCACATTTCTCAAATGCACAGCTGTTGCTCACACTGCAGATGGAGCTCAAGGCACGAGCAGGCCACCACGCTAAAAATACCACGCAGCGTCCACGCCAGGTGACGGTGGTTTTCACTCCATCCCAAAGCCCCATATTTGAGTTTACAGCCATGACTATTAAATGGATTTTTAGACCCTCAAGACATACTTTGTTTGCTTTTATGCAACAAAGTTAGAAGATTATCCCTCAGATATAGGCTCTGAAACTGTGGAATAATTATTTGGGAACAGAGCCTCTGCCAGACCAGGATAAGCGCTTGGGAAACACCCCGTGACCTCGGCCCACACAAACCCATCCAGACCAGAGGCCTCCCGCACTGCTCTGTAATTTCTGTAAACGAGATACTAGTGCAATAAGGAACAGATGAGTGCCCTTGGAGGGCAGTTTCTGAGCCTCCCAACCACACGGCCACGTTCAGGCTGAAGCCGCACCACCTCCAGAAACACCGTCCCTCGCCGAGGTGTGCCTGGCTTCTCCCTTTTTCCAGAACTTAACAAAACCTGAAAGGACAGGTCTGTGTAGAAAAACACAAACTACTTGCGATTCCTCTTCCCAGTTCAGGCTGTAGGAAGCTCCTTTCAGCCCTCACCGTGTTCTGACTGTGGCTTGGTTCCCATAAGAAATAAAGTCAGAATTCTAGTCCCTGTCCCCTGGGTGGTGTGGCAGGCATACATACCTTCGGTTACATGAGGAAAGGCGTGGTGAGCCCCCTTCCTTCAGTAAAACCGCACGGTTCCCAGGACCCTGATGCCATCCCCCTCACGCCACTGTGAACACCTGGACAGAGCACATTTCAATGCGTGCACCTTCGTGGGCTAGTTTTCTATTTCTCCACTAAATCACCCCAAATTTAGCGCCCTAAACACTGACTTATTTTCTCACATTTCTGGAAGCTGGAGTCCAAAACAGGTCCCACCAGCTAAGGTCCAGGTGTCCACAGGGCTGGCTCCGGAGAAACGACCATCTCCCTGCCTCCCGAAGCCTCTAATCCCCTGGTCCCTATGGCACCCACTGTCTTCAGGATGCACAGCGGCCCTGACGGCCCCTCCACAGGAAGACGTAGAATGTCAGGAGCCCGAGCTCCAGCGGAAGGGCCAAGCCTCCCCCACCCTCCCAGCTCCTCACGCACTCCCGTGCGAGCTAATATAGATTCCACTTTAACTAGTGTCATCTGTGTAAGGGTTACGTGCCCAGCTGTGAACTGGTTAACCTCACCCACACAGACCCCGGGAATAAACTCACAGGCCATGGACGACTCCACAAGCAATGAGCGACCACCTGCTCGAGGACCTCCATGGCCCAGCAGAGCCCTCCAGTGCCTCCCCGTGGGCTCAGGGACCGGCGGCCAGGGTCTGCAGTGCCAGAGGGCCCTGGATTAAAAAGACAGCTCCCATGTCGGGAGGCGCCCGCCCGCGGTTGGGTTCCCAGTACTTTAAGTAGCCCAGGTGGACAAGCCACGCCCCGTGCAACTCCATCACCAGAATAGCGGTTGCACGTGGCAAGTGCACGGGTGGCCACCACTCAGCCCAGCTGGCCGCGCTAAGCACATCACCGCCGTGACGCCCAATCAGACTCAGCTGCTGGCACAGTCCAGGCATCAGACCCCAAGAACACTCTGGATCACAATTCACAGTAGTGATTGCGATCAGAGCCACACGTGGCTGAATGTATTTACAGGAGGACGCCACAGCCGATCTGGCTGGACTGAGAGCATTACCCACTGTATATTCTTACAACAACATTTTATTTGCACTTTATTAAATTTTTTATGGCTTTTTTCTGCCTATCTACTTTATGGGAGTGTTTCTTGTTCTTATGACTGCAGTGATACTTCAAGCTACAACTATCAATGCGTAAAATTAGTTTGGAAGGCGCCTTATCATTAAACATTTCACAAGCAAGCAGTCAGAGGCACCTAACCCGGAGGCCTGTTTTCTTCTCTGAGCCAAACCTACATTGGACTCAAAGAAAACGGCACACGGAGAGGGGCTGGATCTCCAGCACCCATTTCTAGGGGCCTCCTGGGGAGCAGATATGGAGGGAGAAGCCCTAGGCTACGGTACCGTCGTACTAAAGAAAAGTCCATTTGGGTAAATGTAAGCACCAGACTTAAGAGATTAAGCAAACCATGAAAAGAAACCACTAACTACAGCTTCTCCAAAACAGAACTAAACTCCCTTTAGTTTGAATTGGAAAAGCAGAAGTGATGATCAGGATACAAAAGAAACGACAAGGTATCTGAACACAGGAGAATAAACAAGGGCCACTGTCTGTTCCTGTGTCAGTGGGAGCCTCGCATCTAAGCTGGATTGAGAAGGTTGCTACTTTGGACTGAAAGGTATCCCCAGCCCTAGTTAGTAAGCAGGTGGAGCAGAAAGCTTCAATTATTTCAAAGTTTAGCGGTAAAGCTCTGCAACTCTCACAACCATTTTAAATGGTGTGAATTTTAAAGTGACTCAATCTGTTGGCTGGAGTATCTAACGGCGTAACCACAGGGTCATGTTGGAAAATTATTCCAATTGCTTTTGTTTTTCCTACTGAAGATGCATTTGAACGTTCTTGTAGTTTGCAGTTGGCTGGTTCTGATGTTTGGTCCTGAGGAGGCCCAAGTACCCGGAGAGGGAGAATCTGAAACCTCAAGACACTCGAGTGCTGTCTGGGGAGACGGAGACCCCAACCCGAGGGCCACTGTCAGACTCAGCCAGGCACAGGGCCGCCCGACACAACAGGACACGTATTTGCTGCTTACAAAACAACACAAGCACACACCCCCAGGTGTGCACACACGCTGTGTACACGCTCACACCCCTCCCTGCCAATATGAGCACACACTGCCAGGGGTGCACACACGCTCTGCACATACTCACGTCTGTCCCT
>NC_045442.1:130775716-130776248 GCF_002776525.5 Piliocolobus tephrosceles | reverse complement strand
TTTTATTAGCTGAGTTTTGTGGCGGTTTGTTACTTTTAACCTGCCTGTCCAAGGCAGCTGCACTGAACTACTTGTCCAGGGCAGATCCACTCACAAAGACCATCAGCTCAGAGTTGGAAGTAGCACTGGAGAATGAGGCGGTTTCGGGGCACTATGCTTCCCTGCCCTCCTTTCCGGGGATGCCAAGTAAGTTTCTGCCGTGGCTGATGATGTCAGTACTACACTAACATTAGTTCAACGGCAGGCCACCAATTAATACTTAATGAACAACGTCCTTAAGAGCGAAACCCCATCTCTACCAAAAATACAAAAAATTAGCTGGATGTGGTGGTGAGCGCCCATAATCTCAGCTACTGGGGTGCTGAGGCAGGAGAATTGTTTGAACCCAGGAGGCAGAGATTGCAGTGAGCCGAGACTGCACCATTGCACTCCAGCCTGGGCAACAAGAGCGAGACTCCATCAAAGAAAGAAAGACAAGAAAGAAAGAAGGAAGGAAGGAAGGAAGGAAGGAAGGAAGGAAGGAAGGAAGGAA
>NC_045442.1:130757668-130775706 GCF_002776525.5 Piliocolobus tephrosceles | reverse complement strand
GAAGGAAGGAAGGAAGGAAGGAAGGAAGGAAGGAAGGAAGGAAGGAAAGAAATGATTCTAATGATTCTAATGACACTGTCAACATCTTCAGTTCTTCCCAAGGGTAGCGTAAAATTATCACACACAACGTAAAGCCAATTAGACCAACATTCTGTCCTCACCAATCCATACCTAAATCCTTATTTCAAACTAGCCCCCAATTTTTCAGAAGTTAAGAAGACTGAGAGGAATAACCACGAACAAGCAAGGTTTATGCAGACGTCCGTCTTCCCAACTCTCGCTCAGGAACTCACCCCAAACTCCTCCTGTGGAATCAGCCTGGGTAACAGTCCCTGGTGGTCACACAAGAACAGAGGGTTCCATGAACCCATGACAGACCCCACCCTCCAGCCCCTGGCAGAGGAGGGAGGCGGACGGTCACAAAAGCCGGAAAAGTATGTAACTGTGATTCTTCTGACTTAATGTAGGCAATTGGGCCAAAAAACAAGGCACATCCACCTGTGAATGGGGTGAGCTCCCAGCTGGCTGCGCAGAGGCTGTAGATATGAAGGAACTCACTTCCCTGCACACTGAAGTCCATCAGCATCTCCATATCGGCCGCACCGGGGCTGTGCTCGCCCCTCACAGACTAGGATGACAGTGGCCGCGTCAAGGACGGGTGGACAGACATCCTGGACAGACACTGTACAGAGACGAGGGGCTGGGCAGGGGGAAGCGGCACAGCCTCGGGGCCAGCGGGGGCGAGGCCAGCAAGCCGGGTCTCTGGGCTGTTGGGGGCCCCACGGGGGCCTGGGTGAAGGCCTGCATCTCCTCATCCAACAGAAGCAGGAGCGGCCACCCAGTGTGGGCTGCAGCTGCGGTGACATGGCCAGTGGGACACAGCAGGAGGCCGTGGCTAGCCCTGCCCCCAGCCCGGGAGGAGGGGCCCGACTGCGGGCACTGCCCCAGAAGCCAGCATCCTGAGCCCCCAGGGAAGGCGGGAAATTGCCCCTGGGCACTGGGCGCTCAGGCTGGAGGTGGTGAGACCTCGAGGCCCTGCAGTCGGGGAGGCGAGGGCAAAGGTGGCCAAACCGCAGCTCAGTCAAGGGCTTTGTCAGGAAAGGCCCCCAGAGGCTGCCTCGCCAGCCCAGGGGAGGTTGCTTCCAGCCCAGAGGCTCAACAGGGCCCTCGGCAGTGACGCTTAACCTTGTCCTCTGACAGAGGACCATCGAGACAGAGTCACTCAAACCTCTGCCAAGCTCTGCACCCAAGTGAAGCTATTACCACAGACGCTGAGGCAGGCAGTGCTCATCTCAACTCTGTACAAGTGGTTTCTTTAGCCAGTTCTCCAAATTCTTAATGACAAACCACACTAAACATGGGTTTTCAGTATCACCTATGCTCATAGCTATGTGTAAAATAACTATCACAAGGAAAACTAGGTGGTGAAGCCAGGAGGAGGAAATCCCCACGACGAGTCCAGAGAACACCAACGGACGGTTGGCTCTTCCCGGCTGAACCCAGGAGCGCTTGTCTGGGCTCACCTCCGTTCTCATTTCCAGATTGATTTTGACTTTCCCACAATTTCATTATGAAAATGTTCTAACATATTTAAAAAGTGGAAGAACAGTACAACGAGTGGTCAAGTTTTCTCCACGTGGAGCTCCAACAACGGCTAACATTTTGTTAGATTTGCTTTCTCACTCTCTCTGCAGATCAGACAGAGACACATTTGTTTCTCCTCTGGAGCCACTTGAAGGTGAGCGGCTCCTGCTGCCTCACCGAGTCCTCAGGCACACATTCCCTAGGAACAAGGGCCCTCTGCAGCCGCAGTACCATCATCGGCAGACAAGAACGATTTCAGAGCATCGCTGTCCAGGTTATGTTCAGGTAGCACAATCGTCCCGAAAACGTCTTTTCTATCCGGGCCACACACTGCGCCGAGTGACTCTCCTTCCCCGTCTTCGTCAGGGACAGCCTCGCACCCCTTTTACCGTTGAGCTTCACTTTTTGAGAGTCCAGGACCACCGTCCTGCAGAATATCCCCTACCTCAGAGGCATCTGTTTCTCGGGCCATCAATAAATTCCCTGCTATGCACCTCCATTCCCTGTAAACAGGAAGTTTCAGTCTCGAGGCGCGACCACCTTCTGTCAAACGCTTCTCGGCAGCTTCCGGGTGAGGCTGCTGGTTCACGAGGGGCGCGAGCTCCTGCTCCTGGTCACTGACGGCGCGGCCGCGACCAGCACCACACCCCGGATCAGAAACGTCTGAAGGGGCTGCGGGCAGCCGAGACACCCCCCTAGAAAGTATCTGAAGCCAGAAAGTACGACAGAAAATTCACAACCTGCCTTTGTCCACCCAGGCTGCTCTAACAACACACCACAGGCAGGGCGGGGGCTGGCGAACGACACAAGTTCATTTCTCACAGCTCTCAGTCTCAGTCTCAGGCTGGGAAGTCCATAGTCAAGGCCTGACAGGTTTGCCTGGTGCGGGCTTCCTGGTTCACAGACGGCGCCTCCTCACGGGGTCCGCACACCGTGGAAGGAGCGAGAGAGCTCTCTGTAGTCCCTTTTTTGAGGGCACAAATCCCATTTATGAGACCCTCACAACCTCCTCACCACCCAAAGCTCCCCCTCCTGGCACCATCTCCTCGGGGGTGAAGATTCCAACTTGTGAATCTTGGGGAGACACAAACATTACAAAAGCCCACCATTTAATTTTTTTAAAAGGCATTTTTGCTTCTACAAAGTCTCAAGATAAAATCAAAAGGAAGAGGTCTGCGTCAATCCACACAGTTCTTCCAAAAAGGGAAGTGATCAATTGCCACCACTTTTTATCCGAGACCCGCTGGGTGCCCCGGTCTGCATGGCCGATTCTAAACCGCCGTCCTCTCCTCTGCCACTCAGAGGTCAGAGTCAGTCCAGAGCTTAACACCAAGGCAGAGCTGACTGAGAGACACCAGCTAATCCAGTAAGATAAGCCAAGACTCCTGCCCAAGGCCTAATCCCTCCCCCAGGGGAACGTGGAAGGGCCAGATGCCTGGCAGCCCTTCCTTCCTGCTCTAAAGCCCCAGAGACACAGCCCCGGCCAGGTGTGTGCCTCGGGCAACGCATGGTAACATCAGTTGGGCACCGAGTCTGAGAACATGTTCTCAAGTAAAAATGAAAACAAGACTGCTGTGAAAAGTTCATGCTTAATCACCTCTGGGCTAAATTCTAAATGCAATGTTATTTCAGAGCTAGGTGGAAGTAATTCCTTAAAAATATATATATGAACAGTGACTAGCAACCAGGGTGATAAGAACTCAATATGTGTTTGATGAATAAATGAATTTTTAAAATTTATGAACAGAACACGATCCATTTAGGAGAATTCTATTTAATCTGACGTCCTAACTACACAGTGGCTCCTTCGTGCTGACAGCAGAGTTTGCTTCAGTTAACTCAAAAAATGGTAAGTCACTCTAACAGGAAACCAAAAGGCTTTATAGAGAGTCAAATTATGGTGCCAATTCAACTGTGCATGGCAATTTCACCTTAATATTTAAATTCTCGAAGCACCATACTCAGAAAACAAGACATACATACATAAGTGCATCGCCTGAAGCACCATCACCTAGAACTTGACAAAGTTTGACTGTGAGTTTCAAGAAAAGGGCTGATGAGGCCAAGAAGTTCCTTCCCCTCTCCCCTTACCTCCCACTTTGGTGACCAACTTAATGCAGAGAAATTCCTGTTTCAGGTTTGCAGGCATTGGAGCAATCCTGGCATCTGTTCCCCCAGGACACTAGCAGGCTGAAGTCTGCAGGGTGCACATATTGAAAATCACAGGAGCACTGGAGTGGTGGAAAGAGGTGCCCGTGAAGACATCATCCTTTCCAAGACAGGCTCTGATTCTGCCTCCGGGCCCTTTTGCAAAAAGCTATTGCTACAAATTCACAGGCACCAGGAGGAAACACACAGAAGACCCCACTGCCCTCCTGGCTTCCCAGAAGGCCTCAGAAGGATGAGACACGGAGCCCGCACGCAATCCTGGACCCTTCTCCCTGCATTCAGTTTGACGTGTGTCACTTGCTTGAGTGACGGAGGTCCCACATTGGGCACAAGGAGACCCGTCAGGTAGGGAGGGTGCTGGCTGGCTCACGGTCCACACATGGGGACCCCTCAGGTCAGGAGGGTGCGGCCCAGCTCTCAGTATCAGCCGCACATGCACGTTCTCCACTGAAGCCACTGCATGAAGCCATGCTGGAAGCACTTTCTGGCAGGTTTAGGAAGCTCGTGTCCAAGGTCATTAAACACATGGCAAGCTCGCCTTGGAGGCATTTTACTTTCCTTATGACAATGAAGCATTCTCATTGCACTGAATAGAGTACGCTTTCTTGTCCAGTGCCTCTTTGAAATAGGCATTCTGTGCCCGTTTTACAGATTACATCAAGGCCCTAATACATGTAGACCCTTGTCTCAGGTACACACAAAGCAGCGGCATCACTAGAACGTGTTTCGGACCACGGGAGGAAGCCAAATCGCAGCATTATCCATTGATGCTGCTTAAAGTGTATTTCCAAATGTGTCTCCCGAGCCCGGCCTGTGTTCACGGCTTCCACTGACCACATGGCATCTGCTGGGCACTCTGTGCACTTTCTCCCACACCCGCCACGCCTGTGGGCCTGTGCCTGTCCTTCCACACGTCCCCACGCGGCTACATCTCCCACACTCACCACGCCTGTGCCTGTCCCTCCGGGCGTCCGCACCTACCAGGTGGCTAACACGCACCTCCCACAGGCAGCAAGTGCCTGAACATCCCCACGGCTGGCGGGGCCGGGTAGGCTCTACAGGACCCACAGACAGACATGGTCGCCCCGCCCACGGCCACCAGAGGCTTTGCTTTGTCTCTAGAGGTGCCCTTCGATGGGGCGACACGGTAGATGGCCCAGTGTTAGATAATTAAGACTCAGGAAATCACGGCGGTCTTACCTTTAGAACTCACCTCTCTCCCCAGCACTACATCGTGAAGGGTGGGTCGCCAGAGCTGGGGAAGAGATGCCCAAGACTCCCTTCCGCCCTGACAGCCTCGGACACTGCTCCCCTCCGTTGGTTTCTCACCGCACCTCAATAAACTGAGCTCACAGCAAGAGGTGGGCATGGCCTGAGTAGAAACACACAGCAGACCGCCCGTGTGGACACGAAAGAGGACGAGGGTGCGCTCCGGGAGGAGGGTGCGCGCGGGGACGAGGGTGCGCCGGGAAGAGGGTGCACACTAGGAAGAGGATGCACAGGCCCCGAGAACCTGGTGGCAGCAAGGCCGGTCAAGGCTGAACTCCAACAGAGGCAGCAGCAACAGTGTTGGGCAAGCCACAGAGAAAGCCCCACCCAGAGGGGCTGCATGAACCAGCAGCGACCCCAACCCAACGTGTTCATCAGACTGGGCACACACACACACGCTGTGGACACGTGTGAATATGTTCCAATTAACGTGATGCTACCTAATAATCAAGAATGTTAACCCCACGACTTCATTACATGGCATCTGGCACATTGAGACTTTTCATTCTGTCTCTCTTCCTATACAAAGAAGTGGAAAATAGGTCCGAGATCATTCACAACAAATTATTGCTAGTTGCAAAAAAAAAAAAAAAAAAAATCCTACCCTCACCTTGGAGATCTCAAGGCAACACCTCGTTCTTTGAGGTCATGGTTGGGACGCTCTCCGGACCCCTAGGTGGGTCTGCAACTTCAGGGAATCCCCAAATGGGCAGTTTTGGGGCCAGCACGGACGCCAGCCATGCATCCAGGCAGGTCTCGGCAGGTTGCTCCGTGACCTTGGCTGGGTCACCAACCTGTTCCTGCACTCAGACCCTGCCAGGAACGAGGGCACGGGCCCGCACTTCTCTGCTCCCAAGGCTACATCCCCTGCGTTCCGATGCACTGCTGGGTTCCATGCCTTAGACCCCAGGTACCTTAAAGTTGACGTTTCTCCACCAGCCCTCATGAAGATGATACTCAGATAACGTCCCTCCTCTCCCACCTGGTCAGTACCCAGGGAGAAAGGAAGCCAGGTCTCAGCTTGATTTTCTGCCAGTCCATCGAAAAAACAGCTGGCCAGCAGCACTGGTGCACAGCACTGCCAGGTTACCCGTGAGGAAAACAAAGGAAAATGAGATGTACTCAAGTCAGCTGCGCAAGTGCTTCTACATTCCTGCTCCAACAAGGAAAGACAGGAGGCCAGGAGTATGGCTCACACCTCTTGTCCTTCCTTGTTGGGGCTGGGGTACAGAAGCATTTGGGGAGACTGAGGCAGGAGAAATGCTTGAATTCGAGACCAGTCTGGGCAACATAGCAAGACCCCATCTCTACAAAAAAAATACAAAAATTGGCCAGGTGTGGTATCATGCCTGTAGTCCCAGATACTCAGGGGGCTGAGGTGAGAGGATCACCTGAGCCCAGGAGGCGGAGGTTGCAGGGAGCCAAGATTGCACCACTGCACTCCAGTCTGGGCAACAGGGTGAGACCCTGTATCAAAAAATAATAACAATAATAAGAAATACAGGAGACCACTAATAATTCCAAATAGTGCTAGTTACTAATTTGAAATCTTTTCCAGATATGATGAAGGAAATCATTTTTCTTCCTACACCCATTCTAAGGAAACGTTTCTATTTTTCTGCCATACAATTTGGTAACCTTCGATTTCAGATCCTGGCCTCTTTAAGCAGGACTTGCTGGTGTGCCAGCAAAGCAGCGCTCTGAAACCTCAGTGTCCTCAGACCCACCTGAAGGGCAGGTGAAGGATGCTGGGCCTCTGTCTCCAAAAGTCACACTGGGGTGGGGCAGGTCTGGGGTGGGGCAGGGCTTGCACTTCTAATGCATTCCAGTCTAAGGCCACACCACCCTAAACATGCCCATCTCATCTAATGCATACCTGAGGGAGAAGCCACATGGGGCAGGTCACAGAGCAAGTTCCAGGCACCAGGTCACCAGGTGTCTATTTAAATGTAAACCAGTCAAGCAGCTTAAGTCAAACAGGTTCACCCTCCTAACACATTGGCCAACACAACCAGTGATAAATATCACTGCTGTTAGACCTTCTGCTCACTGACGACCAGAGCAATGGCCTGAAACATCAAAGCTGAAGGGTGTGTGCCACGGTCAGGGCTCTGCACACCCTCATCCCAGGCCATCACACACGGGTGCCTTCACCGGCACTGGGGTCTCACAGACCAGCCCCACGCTCACACTTACTGGGACGCAAACACCCTTTCAGCCCTTCACGCGTCTATACCCTATAGCAGTGTTCAAGGGAGGCTAATTTAAGAAAGAAATGTAATACGGACATCTGTGAACTCTTCCTCCATATCCACTGAGTGGCCGTCCAGAAAGAGAAATATTAAAAAGAAAAAGAAGATTTAAGAATCAAACACAGTGCCAGGTGCAGTGGCCCATGCTTGTAATCTCAGCACTTTGGGAGGCCAAGGCGGGTGGATCACATGGGGCCAACAGTTTAAGACCAGCCAACCAACATGGCAAAATCCTGTCTCTACTAAAAACACAAAAATCAGCCAGGCATGGTGGCACATGCCTGTAATCCCAGCTACTTGGGCGGCTGAGGCAAGAGAATTGCTCAAACTGGGAGGCAGAGGTTGCAGTGACTGGAGGTTGCAGTGAGCCAAGATCATGCCACTGCACTCCAACCTGGATGACAAAGCAAGACTCTGTCTCAAACAAAAAAAACAAAAACAAGCCAGGCACGGTGGCTCACACCTGTAATCCCAGCACTTCGGGAGGCCGAAGCAGGCAGATCACGAGGTCAAGAGATCGAGACCATCCTGGTTAACACAGTGAAACCCTGTCTCTACTAAAAATACAAAAAAAATTAGCCGGGCATGGTGCGGGCACCTGTAGTCCCAGCTACTCGGGAGGCTGAGGCAGGAGAATGGCGTGAACCCAGGAGGCAGAGCTTTCAGTGAGCCTGGATCGCGCCACTGCACTCCAGCCTGGGCGACAGAGAGAGACTCCATCTCAAAAACAAAAACAAAACAAAACAAAACAAAACACAGAAGCTTGTGGAAGAATCCCTTGCCCCACTCCATGTCAGCTGTGCTGTGCCACCCAGGAGCATGCCAAGCTCAGAGTCGTCCACCTGCCTTCCGTAAACGATGTCACTACTCGAATCACAGAGGCTGAGATTCCCTAGCCCTCGCCATGTGCATGTCACTCACAAGCAGGCACGGGGCCCCCGCAATGCACAGGGAATCCCTCTGGCCATCTGATGACCATCCATTGATAAATAAAAAGCATTAATTCCAGCTGGGTTGCAGAGTTGCACACATCAATACTTGTTACTGTTCACAAATGTTCCACTTGAGGATGGAGTGACGTTACAGAATTGGGAAGAATTTCACAGACGTACGAGGGGTGCATTTAAGGAAAAAGTGTAAGGAAGAGGTGAGAAAATGGAATATCCTAACCTCTGTCTTTTCATCACCCTCTAAATCCTACGATTCCAGTTCTGTTCATTCTGCAGCGAAAAATAACAAGTGATTCACATTCAGACACAAGGTGGCTTAGGAAGCTGTGACTGTTTTAAAAAGATGAAACAATTTAGAAGATCAGGATTCCATGAGCGTATTTCTTACTTAAAAAGAGAAGAGACTGGGAGTTACACATCAGCTTGCCAAGGCTGTCCCGAAGTCCAGGAGCCCCTCAGGAGAACAGAGAATGTGCAGCCTCCACAGACCAAGACAGGTGGCTGGGCCCAAGAGTGGGGACGGGGAGGCTGCAGGAGGCTTGCAGAGGGAGCTGTCCCACCAGCCTCTGGCAGAAATTCCTAATTAAACCCTGATAGCAACTCTGTTTAGTGAATTGTCTCCTGGTCACTAAGAAGAGTGAAGCTGTTGAAAGCCTACAGCCAACCTCTGGATAATAGCTGAGATGTATTTTAGGGAAGGAAATGATCCTGTCACAATCCCAGACCTGCCCACAGCGGCAGGCACGTCCTGGGAGTGCGGCTTCTTGCTCTGTCAGCACCACGACCCACCATAGAGCCACACGGGTTCTGCCCGACGTTCCCACTTCAGGGAGTCTGGCAGGTGCAGCTGAAATGCCCGGAGGGCAACCCCCACCCCCACTACTCAAAAGTACATGCAGAGGCAGACAGAATGAAACACGGCCCCCAAACCTCAGACGTAGGGTTCAGCACCATGGCCCACCATAGAGCCACATGGGTTCTGCCTGACGCCCCCACTTCAGGGAGTCTGGGCAGGTCCAGCTGAAACGTCACCCGGGGGGCAACCCCCGCCCCCACTTCTCAAAAGTACATGCAGAGGCTAACAGAATAAAACACGGCCCCCAAGCCTCAGACATAAAGTTTGGCACAGGCATCTGTGAAACAAGAACAAAACTCGCATAGGAAAGTGAGCGCAAAAATAAAAAAAATAACAGAATTACAGTGAAGATGGATGAGATGGGGAGGATTGCAAGGAAGTTGAGAAAGGGACTGAGGACCTGAAGAGGCACCTAAGGGCTGGACATTCCCAACAAGACAATAAAGACACCTCTGGATGAGGTGGGACATCATCTTCATTATGGAAATAAAGGGGAAAAGCCTGAAAACATCAGTTTCCTACCACAAAGCAAAAATCAAACTGGCCTCAGACTTCTCCTCTACAACACTGGATTCCAAAAGATAAGGACGTGGCATCCTTGGGGTCTTGAGGGAGAGCAGGCACAAACGTCCCAGAGCTGCCATCTCCAGAAGCAGCTGAAACAGCCTCAGATCCAGGAAAGTCTTGTCTTGAAAACTCTATCAGAGTACACCCCCTTATCAAAGTGGCGCATGGTTGCAGGGGGTGTGGTGTAAGGCAATTTAGAAATTTACTCCGTGCAGACCCTAAACTTGGGAGGCCGCTGGTCCCACCCTGGGAGGACCTCAGTCAGCGGGAAGCCCTGTGCCTTCTCTCTGCTCTATCTCTAATGGCAAGAAACATTTTACTCACAAAATTATGTTATTTCCAATTTGTTAAATTGTATATATTAAGTCCATAAAGAGACCAAGAAAACGTATAAAAACATTGATGACTTGATGGTGGTATTATAACTAATTTTTAAACAAAACATGTTGTCTAAATTTTCCAGAATGAAAAAGTACTCTTTTTAACAAGAAAGGTGCTTTTAAAGTCACCATAAACAATTATGTATCTATCCTATGAACGTGGTCTTAAAATAAAAAGTGAACAGCAAAAACAGCAGAAGGAAGTGCATGAATATGTTGATAACGTTTATCGCTGAATGGGGGGGCTGTTTTGCTTCCATTTCCCTATGTTTGAAGTGCCACCTCTGTAATGTAATAATAGAGCAGACACAATAGTTGAGGAAACACTGCTGCCCACTAGGACATAAACCAAGTCTCCTGCAAAATGCTGCAACCCCGACCTCTGATTTTATCTTTTAAATCAGCTCGGTTTTCTCCCCTAAAAAGAAGCATATTGTAGCATTACTCTTTAAAGTTAGGTGACTTAACAGGCACACAGACTTAAACATCTTCTGGAAAGGTGACATGTAAAGCTTAACTAAGATTTGTTTTGTTCTGAGAAGAGCAGGGGCACGTTCTCAGGTAAGGGGCCTCCAGGAAACACTGGCTGTGTCCGATGGGCCCTCACCTGGAGAAACAAGCACTAGACGCCTCTACCCTCCACCCAGAGCCAGCAGGAAAGTGGCGCAGAGCTGAAGACAGGCTCTTCTATAAAAACCCCAAGGGCTGTTTCCGGGAGCTACTCACTGCCCCGTGCCCCGCACCCTGCCCCCCATGCAGGTACTGGAGCTGCTGTCCAGCCTTCCCCAGGCTCTCCACGCCTCCTTCCACCCCACACCAACCTGCACCACCCAACTCCTCATCGTCTCTTACTGACCACCCGCCTCAACTCCCCCATAGCCTAGAAACTGCAAAGCTGCTAGGCAGCAAGAGGGGACGGGCAGCGACCGCACCAGCCAGGTGGCACCTGCTCCCACCAGCCTGCAGGGTCCCAGCGCCTGCCTCATGGAGCCGTCTTTAAGCACAAGTACAGCGGGAAATCAATGCAGCTTTAGTTTTACTTTGCTGTTAAATTAACTTTATAACATTTGGTTATAACATACATTAATTTTTATAGCAATTACTAAAATAACAACTCATAATGCATTCATTTACCATATTAAGCCAAGCAACTGAAAAACCAAACACACAAGCAGAATTTTATAGGACTGTAGTAGTTTTTGTTAGGCTGTCAAATTATTTTAAGCTCAAAATTAAAGTAATTAAATCTGTGACTCTCAACTGGGGGAGGTGGGCACACACAGAGGGGGGAAGTTAAAATCCTTTTTTTTTCTTCCAAACCTCACACAGACCCACTCAGCTGGTAATTTCCATTGCTGGAATTATGTCCTGTTCCTTAGGTTAAAAACAACTGCCTTCATGCCTATTAAAAATAATGTTTCTTCCTTTCCTGAGTGAATGTGAAATGAGTCATGGTGGCAAAGTAGGCAAGAACAGAGGGAAACTGAGTCCACATCCACATTTGATGGTGGGTGAGAACAGGGGAAACTGAGTCCACATCCACATTTGATGGGTGAGAACAGAGGGAAACTGGGTCCACGTCCACATTTGATGGTGGGCGAGAACAGAGGGAAACTGAGTCCACGCCCACATTTGATGGTGGGTGAGAACAGGGAAACTGTCCACGTCCACATTTGATGATGGGCGAGAACAGGGGGAAACTGAGTTCACGTCCACATTTGATGGTGGCTTTTAATGCACTGCAGCGTGTGTCCCCTTGACCTTCACGAATTTTCAGGTAGTAAGAAAGCAATTTTTCTTATTGGAAAGGAGAAAACTAAGTAACTGTAAAAATAATATAATTTCCCTAAAGCAAAAGAACAGAGAACTAACTTTTCCTTTTTTCACATTATCCAATAATTCTAAGACTCAGGGGTTTGTCACGTTACAGCAAATGCCATTCATTAGGCGGAAATCAGAAGTCAGAACAGTGTGTGCTATTCAAATTCTCTATGAATAATTAACTCAAATGTGTTCAGAGTGCTATAAAATGAAATTAATTTCTTTTTAGTTTAACCCCAAATCCCCAATCACTTGCCAAATGATCATCTATGTATCCTACGTAAAGGACAGGGTCTTTCTGGCAGAAAACCATCGAAGTTTTCATTTGCAGTAAGAGAAGCATGCCTTCTTATCATCAAACAGGTGCATGGCCCCCTTGCAGGGGGGGATCACCCATCACCCGCCTCCCCGTGCGTCACGGTGTTGCCGCACACCATTAATGCATCACAACGGAAAAGGAAATGTAAGCAGTATCTGCTGTCCAAAGTTCACGTCAACAATTCCTTATTAGGAAGGCACTTCTGAGCCTTTCCTCCTGCATCTGGGAGCTGCCAGCAACCCAGTTCCAGGAGAGAAAATAGCTCGATACCTCCTGCAGCCCATGGAGTCCTCTTGTTGGGACAAGGTCTCCCCAGCACAGAGGAGCCCCCAGCACGGTCAAGACTGGAGGTCCCTGGGGGTGGGTGGTGCTGGGGAGGCCACGCGGGGAGGGCTGTTCCCTGTTCCCTTCCCCTCAGGAGACAGCTGGCCCAAGGTGACACAGCACTGGATGCGATTTCAGGGTCAGGGACCACGCCAGCCCACAGCCACTGTGTGCCCCAGACCGGGCTGTGGACCACGCCAGCCCATGGCCACTGCATGCCCCAGACCAACACAAGAAGAGCACAGGCCGACAACATCTTTGTCTATGGTAGGGGCCACGGTTATCGTTCCTAAGAGAGTCCACGGCCACTTCTACCAGGTGCCCTCCACTCTTCCCCTGCCCCAGCTGGTCCCCCTGTGACAGCCGTGTCCCTGAGAATGGGGTGTGGAGCCAGGGGGAAAACACAAAATAAACCACCTGCTACTAGAAATGGCCTCGCTGTACTCAGGGAGCCGGTCCCAGGACCCCATGGACACGAAATCCAGGCACATTCAAACCCGACAGGTGGACCTGCCAAACCTGCGTGTACAAAGAGTGGCCCTCCAACACCCGTTTCACATGGCAGGAACACTGTATTTTCTGCATGTACAGAGTCAGCCCTCCGACACGCGTTTCACATGGCAGAACACTGTATTTTCTCCCTGAGTTTGGTTGAAAAAATCCACATATAAGTTGATCCGCAAAGCTCAAGCTTGTGTTGTACAAGAGTCAACTGTATGCAATTGACACTGATTCCTACCAACAATATCCAAATCTTAGCATGACCAGCACGATAAACAGAATGAGCAAAATTCAAAAACTAAAGCAAAGTTTTTTCCTGCGAGTCGGCGCACTGCGTATCCCCTGCGGTAAAGACCACACTGGCTGCTGACCAGACTCCACCGGCCTCTTCCTCCATCCTGAGGGCATCTTCCTCCATCCTGACAGCAGCCTGGGCTCAACTCCCAGCCCGAGGCTGAGAACTGAGTTCCAGTCCGAGGGCGGGGGAGGGGGACGCACTGTGCACCCTCCCAGCTCTTCTCCGCCCCTTCCCTCAGGCTGGCCCAAGAGCAGCCTGGACAGTCACGTGCTGGGGACACCAAGCTGCCCCTCCTCCACCCACAGCCTCAGGCCACCTGTCTCATCTGTGACGGAGAAATAGAGCTGCAGCACGAGGTGGAGGCGGGAGGCGGGACACGCTGGGATCTACCCATGGTCAGGCCGAGCTGCTCTGATCACTCAAGCTTCACTTTCATCAATTGCTCTACCAAATAAGCTAGAATAAAATACGCCACGTCCTCCTTTCCACACACTCCCAAGCCTCCCATCCCACTTCCCGGCGCTGACACCATAAGAACACTCTGTGCATCTTTCCAGGTACTTTCTATCCTCCTCAAGCACAGAACCACACTCAGAGTGTTTTTTGTTGTTGTTGTTGTTTTTTTAACAGAAATGGCACCAGGGCAGATGATGGTTTTTTTGGACCATTTCTTTACTTTCTTGGGCATTTTCCGCACCAGGACAGATGGACTCTGCTCTCATTCCTCCCCGCCCAAAGCTGTCTCACAGCAGCCACACACAGAGCCGTAAACCCTCGCAAGACTGTGGGTGTCTCGGGGTGCCCCACGTCCCCAAAGACCAAGGGGTCACAGATCCACATTGTCCAACAACACTTCAGACATGGCCTCGAGCCTGGGAGCCCTGCTGGCCAGCCCAGGCCAGCAACAGAACAGAGGTGTGAGGGGTGACATCTGCACTTCTTAAAAAAAAAAGGCAGATATTCAGTGCCACATTTAAAATGGTCATCGCGGCCAGGCACAGTGGCTCATGCCTGTAATGCCAGCACTTTGGGAGGCCGAGGTGGGCAGATCACTTGAGGTCAGGAGTTCAAGACCAGCCTGGCCAACACGGTGAGACCACCGTCTCTACTAAAAATACAAAAATTAGCTGGGCATGGTGGCAGGCACCTGTAATCCCAGCTACTCGGGAGGCTGAGACGCAAGATTCTCTTGAACCCTGGAAGCAGAGGTTACAGTGAGCTGAGATCATGCCACTGCAATCCAGCCTGGGTGACAGAGCACGACTCTATCTCAAAAATAAAAATAATAAATAATAACAAGAGAAAAAAAAACAACATATGCATTCCTAGTCCCTTGGAGCTGCAGCAACAAAGCTGGCGATATATTTTGGGTGTTTCTAATCAATGTGTTCCATGAGCCACACTGCAAGTCTCAACCTTGACCCTGCTACAGTAATCATCTATTACAAATGAAAACAAGAGCCATAACTCTGTCTCCTACTAAAATATTCTAATTGAGACATGTTAACAGAACACATTTCTTTGGGTGAGAAAGTCTCCACCAGGGTGGGGAACAGACGGCCCACCGATTGTGCTGTGGCCCTAACCACCGAGGACTCATGAATCATCCACAGCAAGGCTGGTGACTCAAAAGGAACACTAAATTGCTCTTTGACATTAATTCTTAAACCTTGAGAAACCAAAGTTCTCTTTGTAACAGACGAGAAAAGATGAAGTCAGAAGTAGCTCAGCAGAGATGCACCAACTCTTTTTTTTTCTTTTTTGAGACGGAGTCTCGCTCTGTCACCCAGGCTGGAGTGCAGTGGCCGGATCTCAGCTCACTACAAGCTCTGCCTCCCGGGTTCCCGCCATTCTCCTGACTCAGCCTCCCGAGTAGCGGATGGTCTCGATCTCCTGACCTCGTGATCCACCCGTTTCGGCCTCCCAAAGTGCTGGGACTACAGGCGTGAGCACCGCGCCCGGCCGCAGAGATGCACCAACTCTTACCTGGAGAGACATCCCTTGCTAATCACGTCTGGATTAACGGATGTGCTAAAAGCATCTCTTCCATCAGGGACACAGACTGCAAACAGGAATGCCACGTACACCTTCCCCAGATTACCCAGTCCTGACCCATCCACCCCTCAGGAGGTCCCCAGCCAAGTCCAGTAAGGAAATGACCCCACAGCAGACGCAGCTGCAGGCAGTGAGGGCAGTGGCGTCAGGGAATTCCGCTCCATAAACCTCGGCAGCACGCAGGGCGGTGCATCTCTCCTTATCAGGCACTGCGGTGTCGGTGTCGCTTTCATTCTTCACAGCTGCTATCTGATCTCTTGCTAATCAGTGTTTTCCTGACAACAAAGTCAAGGTTTCCCTGAAGAGACTGCCAGATGAAAGAAAGGGAGAAAAGACAGAAATGCCAGAAGCCCGTTTCTGTACCCAGCTGGACAGGTGAAGTCATTTAAGTGCAGGATGATCTGGCCATTCCAAATATGCAGGGCTTTCCAATTTTGTTAAAATGAAACCGAGCCCTCGAAAAGGCCCGGACTTCCCACAATGCGTGGTAATTATAGTGTGGAGGGCACTGCAGAGAAGTTATCAGAGGGTTCACAAAAGCAAGATCCACGGAGGCTCTACCATGTGCCAGGCACGAGACAACTGTTTACATAAAACACCTCATTTCACCCTCCACAGAGTCCACAGACTGCTCCACATTTCACCCTACACAGAGTCCACAGACTGCTCCACATTTCACCCTACACAGAGTCCACAGACTGCTTCACAGAACACTAACAAAGGGGACCATCAAATGATCCCCAAGAAGTAATGAGCGCCTTAAAAGTAAGAAAGCCGCCAGGCGCGGTGGCTCAAGCCTATAATCCCAGCACTTTGGGAGGCCGAGACGGGCGGATCACAAGGTCAGGAGATCAAGACCATCCTGGCTAACGTGGTGAAACCACGTCTCTACTAAAAATACAAAAAATTAGCCGGGCGAGGTGGCAGGCACCTGTAATCCCAGCTACTCGGGAGGCTGAGGCAGGAGAATGGCGTGAACCCGGGAAGCGGAGCTTGCAGTGAGCTGAGATCCGGCCACTGCACTCCAGCCTGGGCGACAGAGTGAGACTCCGTCTCAAAAAAAAAAAAAAAAAGTAAGAAAACCAACCTCCTCCCCCTCTCTTATCTCCCTCTCCTCATTTCCACAGAACCAAAGAAATATGAAGGGCCAGTGACACCCCACTGAAGAACGCTCTCCTGCTGGTTACACTCTGTACACAGGGAGCACAGCACTGCTCCGTGCTGCACGAGGCCACTATTCTATACTACACTCATACGATCTGTTTGTTCTATTCTGTACTATTCCATTCTCTACGATAGAACACTACAGCTTCATTCTATACTATAAAATACTGTACTATCTGTTCTACTCTATACTATTTTCTTCCATACGGAAAGGAGTTAGCCAGCTTGCTTTAGGCAGGCAGTAAGGGTCCCAGAGAGCCTCCAGCCCATGTTTTGTGCAGATAGGGGGACTTGCACGGGGGGCTCGCCTAAACATGCTCATAGCAGACTAAGGGTCCCCATGCACACGGGGGAATGGGGTGGAACCACCAGAAATTTGCTCCTTAGACAGGGAGCCCAGCCCCATCAGCTTCTATATAAAACCCCTTGTAGTCAACTGAAAAGGGGGCAACCAGCAACCTGCTCTCAGGACCCCTCTTTTCGCTAAGAGCTTTCCTTTTAGCTTAATAAGTTCCACTGCACTCACTCTTCGATGTCCCCGTGCCTGTTTCTTCCTGGTCATGAGACAAGAACCTGGACCCAGCTGAGCTAAAGAGCAAAACTCCTGCATCAGTGCTACAGAACACTATCCTCTCTGTTCTGTGCCATGCAACTCTACTATTCCACACCACACTGCGTAATATTAATGCTATGCTGTGTGTTCTAATCTAGACTGTATTATGCTATGCAATACTACGTCATTAGTTCAACTGTATACTCTATAATACGATCCCACTTGTTCTATTCTAGACCATGTAATACTGTTTGTCCTATTGTATACTATACTATATAATGTTACACTGTTTCTTCTATTCTATGCTACCCTATACAACATTATACTATTTGTTCTATTCTGCGCTACTCTGTATAATTCTATTGTTTGTTCTATTCTATACAATATCTTGCATCACTTTACCATGCTGCAGGATACAAGAGTAGAGTCAGTTATACTTTCATAATCTCTTTTCCAAGCTCTTACCCAGTAAGAAATGTGAGGTTTTACTATGCCTCACATAAATGCACATTTCATGATAATCAATGCCATTTCCATGGTTATAGAATTCTGTCTCTATGACTCTATTGATACAGCTTCCTTAGGCTTTTCTGTAAGTCCTCTGCAGTGTCTGGTTTCCTAGTGAAAAGATGACTAAGGTCCCGATAAGATCCTACGAAACCAGCATCCACGCAGGCTCACCTGTGTGCACACTGCTGGACTCCATGTTGAAGGAGTGACAGGAAGACAGACAGTTGTTGGTGGATGGAAGGAAACAAGCATAGAGTAGATTCCAGAACTGAGACAGGTACCAAGGCTCTGGCACAGCTGAGGGACGATCCCAATTCTAGCCTCTCACAGAAAGGCAGAGGAGACTTAGCACAAAGAGCATGGAACTTTGCTTTCATAAAGCAAATGCTTACCATCCACTGTGAGGAGCTCAAGGAGAAATGGCAGTAGGCTCTACTAATAACTACTGCTTTCAAAAATGGAAGGG
>NC_045442.1:130746767-130757268 GCF_002776525.5 Piliocolobus tephrosceles | reverse complement strand
CTGGACCTGACGCTGGACCTGACGCTGGACCTGTCCCTGGACCTGTCCCTGGACCTGACGCTGGACCTGTCCCTGGACCTGTCCCTGGACCTGACGCTGGACCTGACGCTGGACCTGACGCTGGACCTGTCCCTGGACCTGACGCTGGACCTGACGCTGGACCTGACGCTGGACCTGCCCCTGGACCTGCCCCTGGACCTGTCCCTGGACCTGTCCCTGGACCTGACGCTGGACCTGACGCTGGACCTGACGCTGGACCTGTCCCTGGACCTGTCCCTGGACCTGTCCCTGGACCTGACGCTGGACCTGACGCTGGACCTGACGCTGGACCTGTCCCTGGACCTGACGCTGGACCTGACGCTGGACCTGTCCCTGGACCTGTCCCTGGACCTGACGCTGGACCTGACGCTGGACCTGACGCTGGACCTGCCACTCGATCTGCTGCTGGACTGCTAGCAATGCTGCAGATTTTTATGGAGAGAAAAGTACAGTGTGTCTCAGAGCAGCTGTCCCAGCTCTGGATGAAGCCGGCAGAACAAGGAAGCAGCAGAGGTGTTGGCATCATTCAGTGGGCAGTCCATGACCCTCCTCTAAGTCCAGCAAAGCTCAACCTGCATGTCTGCAACTAGAAATACCAATCATAAGCCAGACCTCCTGGCAAATATCACCACTGACCCGCTGTAATTCTGTGTGGTGTGTTATGTCCCATGTACAGGAAATCATTCACAAAGCCTTTAACAAGGAAGTATTAACATGACTTTTAATGCAATATAACAGCTTTGCACCCATTTAACATATATTTAACCCCAGTGGTATATGTAAATATATATTTTATAGAACATCAGGCACATTTACCTAATAGCTCGAACCTTCACAATGTCTCTCTCCCTGAGAGGACAGCGGAGGATCCCATGCACTGTCTCCAGGAACATGCCCCTCCCGGAGAGCATTCACAAATCCAATGTGCACATGCATATGCATGCACAGACACATATCACACACACACACACATGCACACCTACATGCAATACATACATTCACACAATCACATAATACCAACACATAACACATGCATGCATGCATGCAGACACATAGCACACACACACACACATGCACACGCACACCTACATGCAATACATACATTCACACATGCACATTCACATAATCACATAATGCCAACACATAACACATGCATGCACATACACATATCACACACACACACACATGCACACGCACACCTACATGCAATACATTCACACACACACACACATTCACATAATCACATAATACCAACACGTAACACATGCATGCACATACACACAACACTCACACATGCACAAAGATACAACAAACACACATGCATATACATATACATTCTGACACACACATACATAGGTAAATGCGTAGACATAACATGCACAAATATACATGTATAACTATACACACACGAGCATCCATGCATGCATACTTGCACATATGTGCACTCTCGTGCCTAAACATGTAACACATGCACACACATACATGCAACACAAATACGCATGCACACATATACACATGCATGCATGTGTACATTACACACAAAGGCACACATGCACAACACACATACATGCAATACACACTTTCATACACATAAATGCAAACACACATACATATATACACCCCCAAAGACCCCATTATTCAATTCTAAACAAAGTGGTTTATCCCCCAAATGTACCTTCTCATAATAAATAAGCTCTACTGCACATTTCTTGATTTCAAAGAATGAGGTCTCACACACAGCACACACACATTTATACTCCAATACGTGTGAACATATAAATAGAAATAGGCACACGTGCACGAAGACCCTCTTCTGTAAAGGCATTCTCAAACTTGAACTGAACGAATTCTGCTAATTATAGTCAGAGTCAGCAAAGATATATTTGACCTCGGAATGAATATACTCGTTCTTTTTGTTACCCCTGGCAACAGCAACAATGTAAAACAGAGTTGTGTGATACGATGCCACTTATTCAATCCCACTTCCTGGGATCTGACCCACTTGTAATAGCGTTTCTGTCTGAGTGATTTCCTTCTGACTAAAATCATGAGATAATTCCTTCCCTTCCTGCTTTCTCTTTCCCAGGCCTTTTCACTACCCTTTCATCATTTTGAAAACTAAATCATAGTTGTCAAAATGGAAGGCAAAGAAACAGCCTTAGGAGAGAATCCCACAGTGGAATGGACCCGAGACAGGAAAAAAATATTCTTTTTGCAAATGTACAAAAGGAAAAGTCAAGAGGCCTGGGTTCCCTCTCAAGACAGAAACAGACGTCGGCAAAGCAGGTCGCTCAGCACAGTTCAGCTCTGTGTATGAAACAGATACTCTAGTCCTTGTCCCTGTTTCAAGCTCTGTGTATGAAACAGATTCTAGCCCTTGTCCCTGTTTTATGATGTTGCAGTGAAGGAAACAAAACAGACAAAGGGCACAGGCTGAAGAAAAGGATTTTAAAAGGATGACTTTTAAAATGTGCACCTGCTTTTCAAGGGCACAATGAGGACACTATCAAGTATATTAAAGCTGATTTATAAAAGACGGGTATAAAGACTCTACAAGGTCATTAGACTTACAAAGAAAACAAATAACATTCTCCTAGCATCACGAGTCAGGTGTTCCACAAATACTAAGAATAGCCACCACAACGGGATGCACTATGAGGTGTCAAAACATAACCCAGGAAGCGTGGCCGAGAGCTCCTATAACCTGATTTCTAGGAATCTAATTTTAACCATCCTCACAGCTAGCACATCACAAAAATACAGAGCTCCAAATGCCGTAACACAAGTGCTAACAACACCTAGCCAAAAATATACGAGGCATTTCAGGCAAAAATCCCAGAATCAGAAGAACACAAGTTTTATAAGTTCTTCAAAAGCTGGTGCTGGTTGAGGCTCTTCTGCAGACTTCAACAAAGGACATGCTAGAATTAGCCATTGACAGTAACCCTGAGTCAACACGCAGTGTTCGGAAAAGCACGAGGCCTGCTCCGGGCTTGAGACCCCTGGGAACTTTCTCTGGACCGCACAGAGTGGATGACTTCGAGAACTCAGAATAACCAACAACCAGTCCATGAACAGAGAAAGAAGACTGCAGCCCTGGGGACCTGGCTCCATGCCTGCCCCTTTTCTTCCAGGTACTTTTGCCCTTCCTGGCTCCCTCCTCCACCTGGAGACGCTCTGGGTTCAGGCCCCTCTCCAGCTGTGTCTTGGTCCACGGCTGGCTGCCCGTGTGAAGCACCAGGCCTTGAAGGACCATCTCCACCTGCTCCCTGCACTTCCCACCCACTTCCGCCGAGACCCCCAAGCTCTGGCTGCTCTCAGGGATCAGGGCACCCAGGCTCCCCTGGCAGGCTCCAACTGGAGTCCTGCCCGCTGGTTTTCAGCAACACTTGGGACTTTCTCCTGGAAACTCTCGGCTCTGGGCTTTGGTGAACTGCGCCATCCAGCTCTTCTCTGGACTCTAAGCAGGACCTTTTCTGGGTCTTCCAACCCTTCCTCCATTTCCAAATGCGGGCTTTCCTTTGGCCTCGTCTCTCCAGACATGTACGCCTCACACTGGCTACTTGACCTGCACTTCTACCTAAGAGGCTCCCAAATGCACCCTGCTCCAGATTTTCCCCAAGCCTCCTTCCGTATTTCCAAACTCGCAGCTTGCAGTGGTGTCTCTAAGTATCTCTGAGTCTGGTCCACACTTGCTTCTCCTCCTGATCTCCAGCAAAGCACAACGCCGACCTCGTGGTGCAGACTCGCAGCTTCATCCGCCTTCCTGCACTCCCTCTTCCCCTCCTGACCCAGGCACCGAATCGCTCAGCTCACTGGCTGCATTCTCTCCTCCTCTCACAGCGGCGAGTGCCCTGCATGAGCCTGCCCTGTCTCCCCCGGCTTCACGGCATGCCGCACATCAGAGACACGATTCTCTCCGAAACCCTCAGTGGCTCCCTAGTATCCGACAGGTAAGGACTTCTACGTTCTGGCCCCAATCTAACTTTCTGGCCTCAGATATGCACGTGCATATTTTATCTATGCAAAGACAGTACAGGCCTCACAACTGCTCTCATTCCTGGGCTCCTAGCTCCTCCTGAAGGTGCTGTATGAGGTACCTGTGCACCTTCCAAACACTGAGTGAGTACGCACTTGGAGAACACTTACTTGATAATTTTGTGGCATTGCCGGATAACGTGGACAAAGTGAGAACTACACAGGTGTGTGGATGCTGCCTTGCCCAGACCTCACTCACCTAGACACTCCCGGATGCTCAAGGTGACCAGCCCTGTTGGCGCACAGGCAGGCGCAGGCTGCACCCCCACAGCTGGGCCCCGCCAGCTGAACTCTAACCACAAAGCAGCTGTTTGCTCCTAAACCTGTTCATGCCGGGGCATTTGTTACACATTACTGAAACCAGTAAAGTCTGACTCCAAAGAGAGAATAATTGTATGAAAACCAAGTTGGATGCCTTTCAAAGACTTGATACAGGGGAATTTTCTTTTCATTTTAATCTTTTTTAAATTGCTATCAAATTAGGTATGGGCAAAAAATATATACAATGTTTGAGGAAATAATTTTTAAAGGTTTCCAATCTACCTCATCTTGTTTCTCTTGTGTTGCCTTTTTTCTTCTAGAAGAATCAAAACTGTGGCAGGCCTGCGATGGCTTTGGTTGAGGAAAGAGGCCACACCCACAGCCAGCAGAACCACGCTCAGCAGCAGCCTAGCCCCGCGTGGAAGAGGCGTGAACACTCTCGCACTCTCGGGAGAGGTGGATGTGCACTAACGGATCCCAGCTCTGATCTCTTTGATTCACTGAATATGGTGATTGGTTTTATCTGAACGTCAGACAAAAGGGTGTCTATGTCCAGGAAAGACTCTAAACACTCTGGCCCCTGCTGGGGCAGATGGTGACCATGACCCAGTGATACCACTCTCCAGTGGACAGCGTGGTCTGCAGGGGGGAGACCCCTGGGGCAGCCCTCCCCCAGCATGGGGGAGTTTCTGTTGCAATTCTATGTCCAGTGTAAATAAACTGTGGAAAACTGGGAGATGGTACAAGAAAGCAAGGACGCCAATTAAATGAATAGAAAGATCTACAAGGGAAGGCTGAGGTCGGCTGAAATCAGCTGAAATAGGCTTGGGAAAGTAAAGGCCAGGCTGGAACTTCAAAACGGCTTTCGAGGCTCGGGAACACGGACGGCAGCTGCCCTGTCCATCCCAGGAGAGAACAGACGGACTTGGCTGGAAAGCACTTCCCTGACTAGAAGTGTCTTTAAAAAGGAAAATCTCAGACTTTCCCTCCCTGGAACGCTTTAACCCTTCATGGAACACAGCAGAAATTCCACAGCCCTGCATCCTAGGAAGCAGGGACAGGACAGCAGCCTCCAGCACACAGAAGCACTTAGAGGCATAAGCAGCTATGCAAAGATGGCACGATCCGTGCCTCAAAAAGGTCAAGATCTCTGAGAAATAAAGTTGTATGCAGATTTACACCTGGGCAGCTTGAAATGCGTGTGCCACGACAGTTCCGGAAGCTTGTCTACTCGAAGGTCCGCATTCAGGTACGTTTCACAGTCACCACAACTAGACTTTCAGAAATTTAAAACTCCTAATGAAGAAACACAAACCTGCACGTCTCACGCCACCACCTAAAGCAGCGGTTCTCAAGTAGGGGCGATTCTGCTGGGAGGAGGGATGCTGATGGCATGGTGGGAGGCAGAGGTCTGACGCTGAGCACCGCAGGCACCGAGAACAGTCTCCTCCTCACAAAGGCTCCCCACAAGGGCTCCAGGGGGCCACACCAGAGGGTGGGAGGCAGGGGTGACACTCAGCATCACAGGCACTGAGGACGGCCTCCCACAAAGGCTCCTCTGGGCCGGAGCATCCACAGTGCTGAGGGGAAAAGCCCGGACACAAAGGATCAAGTGTTTTCAACGTAGCTCAGGGCATCTCCACATAGGAACTCCCATCTGCCTGTTGTGCAAAGCCTGGGGCCTTGCAATCAATAAACCTTCACAAGACACAACACATGGGCCTAACAATTCTATTTCGCTCCGGGAGAGAGAAAAGAAGGAATGGTTTGGGGAGACGCATTGAAATTCCGTGAGTTCTTGACTAAAAATCACCAAGTCTGCTGTGTTCCCTTATCAGCAGTCCTGGGTAGGCCCAGACTCACCTCACCCCCAGCAGGACCCAGGCAAGGCTTTAAATCTCAAACGTCCCTTTCGTAACACTGGCTGTTTCATGTGGTTAATAAATCATCCAATAAGATGACACGCGTAAGCCTAGTTATAAACTTGGCACATTAACACTATTGATCGTTGTCATATGTCCAGGTTAATCAGCTTCACAATGATACAGAGAAATCATTGGTACTAAGAGTTGTAAGGATGATTTTTTTAAATTTATGTACCTCAATTTTTATACTGTTACTTTTTACATTTTAAAAAATGTATATTCTAAAATATTTTTGATATTTTAAAATGTTAATGTATCAAGCATTTTAAAATGCACCAAATATATATCTATAAATATATAGGGAATTTTTAAAATAAATATCAGGGTAGAAGGAATTAAAACTCATAACGTAACACTAAATAGACGGGAAAAAACAGAGTAGAGAGTTCTCAGAGATTCCTGAAGGAATATATATATAGTAATAAAGCTCAAAAAGTACATTACAACCTTTATAACTATAAAATATTTTAATTACTAACTAACAAGAAAATATCTACTGAATCGCGACTAGCAGATCCCCAAATCTGTTCAACACCTGTACTCTACCCTGGGTCTGCTGAGGAACAGATCGATTCTGTTGGAGTTGACCTTGAAATTTAAAAAAAAAAAAAAAAAACCCAGCTTTAAACATTTAGATTTCCTGAATAAAACAGAAAATAAAAATAACATTTCTGCACCTGTGAGTTGATCCTAATTTACTTTTTACTTTGGATGGCTCATAAAATATACATAGATACCTTCACCATGCTTTATATTATATACTCGTGACTCTTAATTCATTATTAACCTCACTCTGTAGTTAAATATACTAATCATGGTGTCATCATTAAGACATTGTTCTAGGTGGTGCTTTTTTAACTGAAAAAAAATAGGGGATAGGTAATAAATAATCTAAAGGAAAAGTTTTAATTGTATGAGTCCAGTAATGCTATCATCTAGCATAGAAAATATTTTCAACAGTTCCAGGAAACTTCACATAAGAAACACTAAATAAACTCTAAGTCCAGTACGAGTTAGAGACATTTCCAAAAGAAAACCACACGCAGTGGGTTGGGAGTGCCTGGATTTTCTCTAGCGAAAGACTCGTGGAATCCATGCTTTCACCGCCACGTGACGAGGCACACGCGGACTGGGACGCGGCCTGCATCCTCCAGACCCACACGCTGCGCGAAACCACAGCCAGATTCTCACACGGGGGAATCCCTGGGCGAAGACCTCACGTGACTTTCCTCCTCAGCAGCTTCCCCAAAACAAAACACATCAATCAAACCAACCGATGTGAGACGGAAAGGAAACCAGAGCCAGGCTTATCTCTTCCAGGAACACTCCATAAATCTCAGACGAGTCAGTCATCCTTCCACACCATCTGCTGATGAGAGGTCAATAATCAAGTGGAAATCACTCAAAGAAGCGCTTTCCCTCCCCCAGCAGACGTCGAAGTCTGCCGTGGCGTTTATGGGGTGCTCTAACTTTTAAGCGCTGTCCGTCACCAACGCAGGCCGGCAGGACCCCTGAACAGCAGAGATCCCGCAGCTCCTCCCTGGACGCGGGGCTACGGTGGAGGAAGGGAGCGCGGCTGCGAGTTCGTGGGAAAGAGGGGCTATTTGGAGTAATACAAGACCACGCAACATAGGTAATTGTGAGTTTCTGTTTCCTCCGAACTGGCCTCATTATTATTAGTTATTCCTTCAGCACCTACTGGGAAGGTGAGAAGAAAGCAAAAGGCATCACTCCCCACCCGCGAAAGCCTCACAGCATCCCTGGAAAAGCGAACGAGAAGAACGGCTGGTCTGCGTTCAGAGCGGGTGAGGAGCAGGTGAGAAGAATCCAGAGCGCCCCGCCTCCCTCCCCGGCCGCCCTCCCTCCTGCACCGATGTGGACACGTGAGTAACAGCCGCGTGGGGAAGCCGCTGGCTCCCAGAGCCCGGCCCGCTGCAGCAGAATCACCGAGACTGAGATCCTGCGGCCTGAGTTGGGGCCGGGGAAACCACGCCTGCAGGACTGCAGGGAGCAGCCGGGTTCTGCACAGGTAACATGGAACTGGGGGTAAGCAAAGCTGACGAGGTGGGCCCGTGGCCTGTCTGCGCACAGGTATTAAAAGTTCAATAGCCGTGGTGGCAGCAGCTGAACAGGCTACACAGGACGCAGCTGGGGTCTGGACCTGGGCCTGGGGTCCGGTGGAAGGCACGTGTGTTGAGGCGTGTAGTCAGGGCCAGCCTGCTTCCCCAGGCCTACAAGGACAGATGTAGCTCCCCAGGAAACACCACAGGCAGCCCCTGCCGGCAAGCTGCCCCAAGAAGCAGTGCACCCCCCAAAATCAGAAGCAGCCAAGCTGACCCCCACCTCATCTGAAAGAGCAGGGCGCCAGGGCGAGGGCACCAACCCAGTCTCCTAATCGTAAAGGACATTCATAGCAACACCACACACAAAAAAAAACACTACGGCTCTGACCTGGAAAAGTGAAATTTAAAACATAAAATATACAGATTCTAACTAAGAGGCAGACGGACCAGGCATGGTGGCTCACGCCTGTAATCCCAACCCCTTGGATGGCGGAGGCGGGTGGATCAGTTGAGGTCAGGAGTTCGAGACCAGCCTGGCCAACATGGTGAAACCCCATCTCTACTAAAAATGCAAAAATTACCCAGATGTGGTGGCGGGAACCTGCAATCCCAGCTACTTAGGAGACTGAGGCAGGAGAATTGCTTGAACCCAGGAGGTGGAGGTTGCAGGGAGCCAAGATCGTACCACTGCACTCCAGCCTGGGCAACTCCTTCTCAAAAAAAGTAAAATAAAATAAAATAAAATAAAATAAAATAAAATAAAATAAAATAAAAGGCAGACAAACAAAAGGAGATTTCCTCTGATCTTAAAAACAGAAGTATTTGTTTCACAGCCTGGATAATGGAAGATCTGCATAGAAATCACCTAGGGCCCAGCCCTCCCTCACAACAGACTGGGATAGAGGGAAGGAGGGCAGGAGGTGGGCCCCTTGTCCACGAGAGGCTCCTCCCGCCCCGTCCCCTTCCTCAGGTGGGCGGCCTGCCCAACGCTGGCTCTGTTCTCCCCAGGTAAGACCCCGGCGTCTCTACAGGAACACCCACCTCCCTTCCCTGCAATCCACTCCAGCTGCTCATGGCCAGTCAAGGGGGGCGCTCTTCAGGGAGGAGCAAACGGCTTCGGGGAGAGCCTGAACTCCCACATCCCAGGTGTGGCTTGCCAGGGAGCACAGAGGAAGGATGCAGGTCCCGAGAAGGAGGAGGCGCAGGAGGACGACAAGAGAGACAAGAGAGACAAGAGAGGCAGACGGCCCAGCAGCGGGCTGAGCGCAGAATCCGGCTGAGGCCTCCTGGGGAGGGGCAGAGGCAAACATGCTGCTGCTTCTAGACTGCTTGGGATGATACATGCTCGGAAGGGGCTGCAAGGCAGGACTCGCTGAGGAGCAGTCATGTGGATGCTCTGCCTCTCACACGGCACACACTGACAACATGCAACTCACAAACAACACAACATGCATGTGCAATGCACTCATACAGCACACAACACACAACTCACATACATGCACATGCAACACTCATACAACACACAACACTCATACAACACACAACACGCAACTCACAACACAACATGCACATACAGCACTCATACAACATACACACAATACATGCAACTCACAACACATACAACACACTCATACAGCTCACGTACAACACATGCAACTCACGTTCAACACAACATGCACGTAAAACACACACCACACGCAACTCAACACAACATTCACGTACAACACACTCATACAACATACAATGCATGCAACGCACAACACAACATACACATACAACACACTCATACAACACATGCAACTCATGCACAACACAATATGCATGTACAACACACTCATACAACATATAACACATACAACATACACACAACACATGCAACTCAACACAAATACATGTACAATGCACTCACAACACAACACTCACACAACACACAACACATACAACACACAACACTCATACAACATACATACAATACATACAACTCATATACAACATATACACACATACAACACATAACACTCATACCACACATACCACTCATACAGCATACAAAACACATACCACTCATACAGCATACAAAACATACAACTCACAAATACATGTACAACACACTCATACAACACACACTCATACAACATACACACAATACATGCAACTCATATACAACATACACAT
>NC_045442.1:130734527-130746757 GCF_002776525.5 Piliocolobus tephrosceles | reverse complement strand
ACATGCAACTCATATACAACATACACATACACACATACAACACACAATACTTACGCAACATACAAAACATACAACTCACAAATACACGTACAACACACTCATACAACACACAACACTCAAACATACAATAAATGCAACACAATATACACATACAATATACACAATATACACATACAACCCATGCAACTCACATACAACACAACACACTCATACAACACATTCATACAACACACACTGTACAGATTCTAAGTATGAAATAGAAAACAGCACATGCACAGTTTCTAAAGTATGATGAAAGCTTTTTTCAAGAAGGTCGTCCAACATCCAAACTGGTACCATGTCCTCATTTTCAGCTGCTGTTCAGATTCAAGCATTTTTATCATCTGCTCTATGAATTATAATAATACAGCATAAACTCATTTTTCATTTTACACCCACTTTGGTGTGGGGTGCTCCAAAACAGGGGCCAGGAGCCTCGGAGTCGTCCCTCGGAACAAAACACAACCCACACTCAGAGTCCAGGAAGGGAACTTGGGGGGCAACACATGCTCTCTCATCTGCAGAGCTCTGCTTCAATTACTTTACACGTAACCAGGGCTGGAACGGGGTTGGTGAGGGTACAGACATGGCAAACTGAGAAGAAACTGGCAAGTGGAGAAAGATCAGCCAAAATCCAAGGAAAAATGCTGAACATTTTCCACAAATAATTCACACAACAGACGATACTTGGGCTACTGAAAGTTTATTGAGAGGGGTCTTGCTCCACAGAAAAAGTTCTCTCCCAAGGTTATCGAAGATTCACAGCAGACACCTGCCCCCAACACACCATCTGCCGAGGGCCTATGAGTCAAAAAGAAGATAAGACAGAAGTAAGGGTGCAGGGGGAGGACAGCGGGAGGGGACCGAGAACTTGGAACCAAGTGATGGGCGGACACTGAATGCCTGACTCCAGAGTTATCACCTCAGAAAACAAGTCTGTTTAAGTCCGTAGTAACAGTGTTAGTGCTTTCACTGAACCTGCACTCAACACTAGAGAACCTCCCTGTGTTATGAAGACAATCTGAAAAATAACATTAATTCACCATGTAGAGTAAAGATTCAGCCACAGGAAATAAAACTGATATAATCCACTACAAGTCACACTGTGTCTTTCTTTAAGACTGGTTTATGATGCAGAAAAGAGGCAGCTTGAGATCTAAAATACTTAAACTGGCAAACACCTTGTTTCCCTGAATTCTCACAACCGTGGCACCAGCTAGGGTAAGACAGAGTGGCTTTCAGAGCTTCCAGAACAGCAGAACAGATCAATCATAAATATGCAAAAGTGATCTGAAGACAGAATTAATATTCCACGTTTTGGCTTAAACTAGTCATGTGATTCCAATAAGTGGGAAACATTCACACCAATTTTTATAAGAAAGTTCAATGTGAACACATAATACAGAACACTACCTTTGTTTTGGAATTTATTTAATATGACAATTTCAATTGTCTTTAGGGATTGTTGATATTGAATGCTCATCTTTATTAATGATGAGCTACCCATTTTCTGACTGAGGAAACGAAAAGTTGTCACTGCCTAACAGCAATACTCAAAACAGCCTGTATGAAAGGAAAAGGTATATCTGTGTGCACACACATGCATACACATACCTACACATGTACACACACGTGTACATATGTGCATACACATACACACAAAAACGTGTGTGCGTGTGCACACATGCATGCACATACATGCATATACACACATACAGGTACACACACAGACATATACAAATACTCATGTACACATGCACACACACATACATGCATATACACGTGCACATGGACACACGTACACGCACATACACATGCATACACACATGCACACACATGCATGTGTACATGCATATGTAAGTATCATCTCAGGTAAGTGGATTCAAAATTCTGATGCAAACAAGAATAATCACAAAACGGGGTAGGGTGTCAACAAGTGAGAATTGAGATGGATGTTCTGGAATGTTCCAGAGACAATATAGGGGGAGGGCCACACATCACATAAACATCTTACCCATTTTAAACGTTACCATTCCTGCCAACATCAGCCTGGATTAAGATTATTTCATTTACACAAGGAACAGAAAATATAATACTTGTTCTAATGAGATTCTCTAATCATTAGATTATTTTCATAATTATAAGTAATCACTAAATAACTTCCCCTCAAGGGTCTAAAAATAAAAATAAGATAACAAAAGAAAGTCACAGTCCTGACAGGTTTATCATGCAAATCACAGCTGTGAAAATAAAGCATGTTTTTCAGACTATGCCCTCCTCAAATATCCTTCATGGAATTTTGTACCAGTAATGGCTGGTAATTAATTGTTATACCAGGTGGGAAAGTATATCATTTGGGGTATATGAAGTAAACATGTAAAGAGAAATGACCACACACACCCGAAACCAGGTCTCATTTCACAACTGTTTCCTACCTTAGAATTTGCTTAATTTACCTCATGAGGTGCCTCGAGGAGAGAAAGCAGAGCTGGGATCTGCCCCAATGCCGCTTCAGGAAGAGCTGGGTGGGCACCAAGCCCCTCAGACCCAGGGCTGAGCTGCGTGGCTATGACCCCATCACTACAGCTCCCCAAGCGTGTGCCCCTGTGTGTCACACAAACCCCTGCCACACAGATGACACACGCCACACGCCTGACACAGGCTCAGCACACAGGGAGCTTTCAGTTAAGTGGTGACTAGAGAGAAGCCACGGCCTTCAGCGTGGACGGAGAAAACAGGCCACAGAGTCACAGACGAAACGCCACAGATCCACAGATGGAGAAAACACCACAGAGGCATGGAGGGAGGAAAAGCGCCACAGACGCACAGAGGGAGGAAAAGCGCCACAGACGCACGCATGGAGAAGACGCATAGACGTACGGACGAAGGAAACGCCACAGACGCACGGACGGAAGAAACGCCACTGACGCATGGACGGAGGAAACGCGCCACAGAGGCACGCACGGAGAACACAGGCCACAGAGGCACTAATGGAAGAAACGCCACAGACGCACGGACGGAGGAAACAGGCCACAGACGCACGGACAGAGGAAACGCGCCACTGAGGCACGCACGGAGAACACAGGCCACAGACGCAGGAACGGAGGAAACGCCACAGACCCATGGACAGAGGAAACAGGGCAGAGACACGCACACGCCAGTGTGGAACATCGGACAGGAACCTCCCAGCCATGCACCGTCCACTCCCACTAGGGACTCCCCACCCCAGAGCACTCAGGATGGCTGTGGAGCTCCTGCCACCCACCCCAGCGGTGAAGCTGGGGAGCCAGAGATGAGCAGGTTCACGCCCATCAAATGCGGCTGCAATCCCTGTAGTAACTGGAGGTCACCATTAAACAGAAGGGCGCCTCACTTGGAATAAAAACATTCTGCATAAAAGAACTAAAGATTGGCCGGAGACTGCTTAGAAACCGTCACAATCATTCTTGTTAGTGACAGCGAAGCTTCAAGAGTGGTCACTTTTCCTGTAGAAATGCCACAGAGGTGATTCCTGGAACTCATTTAGAATATTTCTTTCCCGGAAACCACACAACCAAGAATTTAATAGTGCCGTCTCTTGACCAGAAAGATTCAGATTTCTGATGAAACTAAACCCTGTCCAGCCTCCTGATTCTAGAAGATGCTATACAGAAAAGCTAACTCAAAGGGGTTGCATTTCTTTTGTCATCCATGACACACATAAAAAAATTTTAAACATACAAAAAATGTAGGAATTGTACAGTGAATACCCATGTATCAACCCCCTGGATCACAGATTAGATTTTAAATGTAAAGTTCTAAAGGTTCCCAGCTAAGGAAATGTGCAGTGTAAGCCTCTACCTGGTTAGAACCAAGGGGAATGGAAAGAGCTTTCCCCAGCCTTGCTGCTCAGCTGGGAGGGGCTGCCACAGCTCAGCCACCCCTCCCCAGAGCACCCAGGATGGCTGTGGAGTTCCTGCCACCCACCCTAGAGGTGAGGCTGGATCCCCAGTCGTGGTGTTAAGAATGAGCCAGCCTTTAGAAGCCACGTGGTCTATACTTGAATAGAAAATGTTCCAGGAAACCGGCCGGGCGCGGTGGCTCAAGCCTGTAATCCCAGCACTTTGGGAGGCCGAGAGGGGCGGATCATGAGGTCAGGAGATCGAGACCATCCTGGCTAACACAGTGAAACCCCGTCTCTACTAAAAAATACCAAAAAAAAAAAAAAAACTAGCTGGACGAGGTGGCTGGCGCCTGTAATCCCAGCTACTCGGGAGGCTGAGGCAGGAGAATGGTGTGAACCCGGGAGACGGAGTTTGCAGTGAGCTGAGATCCGGCCACTGCACTCCAGCCTGGGCGACAGAGTGAGACTCCGTCTCCAAAAAAAAAAAGAAAATGTTCCAGGAAACCAAAGATTCCAATGCCTGTGATGAATTCCTAACCATTTGAAACCCAGGCTCCTCATCTATGTAAAGAGGACAATGCTCTCTCCTGTGAAAGCATTTCAGAAGGACGAAAAAGGATCCACATGAGAGCAGCTGAAAACTACAAGGCACCTGCAATTATAAGATTTTTTCTATATCTTTGTTTCAAGGAATGTCAGCATTCTAAATATTGCACTTCATTCCACATCACCTTTCAGGAGCAAATCGTAACGATCAAAACTATCAGCAGAATCCCTACCAGCTCAGTCACCGCGTGCTTCTTCTCCCTGCATGAGAATTCCTGCAGAATGATGGGACCATTCAAGAATGGCTCCCTGCCATCATGTGCCCATACTCCTTCCCCAGGGAGCTATTCCTGTACTCATGGGGCATGGAAACCTGTATAACGCCACCAGAAAGTCCTTGTTTGACTTACACACTTCCCAGAAGGGCTGATTTTATCCAGAATCCGAACTGTGTCAAACACTAAACCTAAGAAATCATCAAGAAACCAAGGAAATGTAAGGCCATCTCCTGCCCCGGGTGCATGGCTATTAGGGAAGAAAGAGAAAATGAGACATGAAAGAAAACTTTTAAGATATTCAGATCATCACTGGATGATTCCAGGAACCCATTACAGATCATTACTGTTCCTAATAACAGGAAAGAAATTCTAAAATTCCACCAGGCATGGTGAGTCCCTCACTTGTATGAAATCAAGATAATAATCCATCATGTTCAGAAGGACAAAAGAAAAACTCTACTTCCTTTTCATATTAATTTGTGTACAAGTAACTAAGTGAGAAAATCTTTTTATTTATTTATTTATTTATTTTTTGAGACGGAGTTCTTGCTCTGTCGCCCAGGCTGGAGTGCAGTAGCTGGATCTCAGCTCACTGCAAGCTCTGCCTCCCAGGTTTATGCCATTCTCCTGCCTCAGCCTCCCAAGTAGCTGGGACTACAAGCGCCCACCACCTCGCCTGACTCGTTTTTTTTTTTTTTTTGTATTTTTTAGTAGAGATGGGGTTTCACCATGTCAGCCAGGATGGTCTCGATCTCCTGACCTCGTGATCCACCCGTCTCGGCCTCCCAAAGTGCTGGGATTACAGGCTTGAGCCACCGCGCCCAGCCATGAGAAAATCTTAATGTCTAGACTGTGATATCAATAGCAAAATAACCCCAAGCACCCCAATTAAAAGATATAGACGGGCTGAGTGGATTTAAAACAAGAAAAACCAACTTATATGCTACCTACAAAAAATTCACTTCAGCAGTAAAGACACACATAGACTAAATGTGAAGGGATGGAAAAACATGTTCCACATTAATGGAAATCAAAAGTGAGCAAGAGTAGCTATATTTATTTCAGACCAATCACAGTTTAAGTCAAAAACTGTAAAAAGGAGACAAAAAGGTAATTATATAATAAAGAGATCAACATAGCAAGAGGATATAACAATTACGAGTATATTTGCACCCAACAACAAAACACCCAGATATATAAAGCAAATATTAGTAGATCTAAATAGAGAGAGAGGTCAGGCGCAGTGCTTCATGCCTGTAATCCCAGCACTTTGGAGGGTGGAGGCAGGTGGATCACCTGAGGTCAGGAGTTCAAGACCAGCCTGGCCAACATGGTGAAATCCTGTCTCTACTAAATACAAAAAATTAGCTCAGCATGGTGGCACATGCCTGTAATCCCAGCTACTTGGGAGGCAGAGGCAGGAGAATCACTTGAACTTGGGAGATGGAGGTTGCAATGAGTCGAGATTGCACCTCTGCACTCCAGCCTAGGCAACAAGAGCGAAACTCCGTCTCAAATAAATTTATATATATATAGAGAGAGAGAGAGAGACAGAGACAGAGAGACACCAACACAACAATAGTAGGGGCTTCAAAATCCCACTGTCAGCACTGGAGATCATCTAGACAGAAAATAACAACAAAATATCAAATTTAAAGTACAGTGTAGACCAAATGGACCTAACAGACATTTACAGAACATTTCATCCAACAGATACAAAATGCACATTCTTCTCCTCAGCACATGGAACATTCTCTAGAATCAACCACATGCTAGGCTACAAAAGAAGTCTCAATACATTTTTTTAAAATTGAAATAACATCTAGGATATTCTCAGACTGTAACAGAATAAAGCTATACATCAACAACAAGGAAGAGACACTTCTCAAAAGAAGACCTTTATGCAGCCAACAGACACAGCTCATCATCACTAGCCGTCAGAGAAATGCAAATCAAAACCACAATAAGATACCATCTCACACCAGTTAGAATGGCAATCATTAAAAAGTCAGGAAATAACAGGTGCTGGAGAGGATGTGGAGAAATAGGAACACTTTTACACTGTTGGTGGGACTGTAAACAAGTTCAACCATTGTGGAAGACAGTGTGGCAATTCCTCAAGGATCTAGAACTAGAAATACCATTTGACCCAGCCATCCCATTACTGAGTATATACCCAAAGGATTATAAATCATGCTGCTATAAAGACACATGCACACATATGTTTATTGCAGCACTACTCACAATAGCAAAGACTTGGAACCAACCCAAATGTCCATCAATGACAGACGGGATTAAGAAAATGTGGCAGATAACAACCATGGCATACTATGCAGCCATAAAAAAGGATGAGTTTATGTCCTTTGTAGGGACATGGATGCAGCTGCAAACCATCATTCTCAGCAAACTATCGCAAGGACAGAAAACCAAACACCGCATGTTCTCACTCATAGGTGGGAATTGAACAATGAGATCACTTGGACACAGGAAGGGGAACATCACACACCAGGGCCTGTTGTAGGGTGAGGGTAGGGGGAAGGGATAGCATTAGGAGATATACCTAATATAAATAATGAGTTAATGGGTGCAGCACACCAACTTGGCACATGTATACATATGTAATAAACCTGCACATTGTGCACATGTACCCTAGAATATAAAGTTTAATAAATAAAACAACAACAACAACAAAGAGAACTTTCAAAACTGTATAAATACATAGAAATTAAATAATATGCCCTTGAATAGCCAATGGGTCAATGAAGTAATTAAGAAGGAAATTTAAAAATTTCTTGAAACAAATGAAAACAGAAACACAACATATCAAAGTCTATGGTATACAGCAAAAGCAGTATTAAGAGAAAAGTTTATAGCAATAAACTCCTACGTTTAAAAAATAGATTTAAAATAAACAACCTAACAATGAACTGCAACGAGCTAGAAGAGCAAGAATAAATCAAATCCAAAAGTGGTAGAAGAAATAACAAAGATCAAAGAGGAACTAAATAAAATTGAAACTAACAAATATAAAAGATGAAGAAAAAAATGTTGGTTTTTTTGAAAAGATAAATAAAATAGACAAACCATTAGCTACAATAAGAAAAAAAAAAGGAATCCCAAATAAATAAAATTAGAAACAGAAAAAGAGAATTACAGTTGATATCACAGAAATACAAGCGATCGTTAGAGACTATTTTTAACAACTGTATGTCAACAGATTGGAAAACCTAGAGGAAATGGATCAATTCCTGGACATGTACAACCTACCAAGATGGAACCAAGAAGAAACGGAAATCCTAAACAGACCAATAATGAGTAACATGTATGACTAAGTAATAATAAAAAGTCTCCCAACAAAGAAAACCCCAGGAGTAGGTGGCTTCACAGCTGAATTCTACAAATTTTTATTTCAATTCTTCTCAAACTATTCCAAAAATATTGAAGAGGAGGGAATTCTGCCAAGTTCATTCTTCAAGGCCAGCATTACCCTGATACCAAAATAAGACAAGAACACAATAAAAAAGAGAAAACTATAGGTCAATATCCCTGATGAACACAGATGCAAAAATCCTCAACAAAATACTAACAAACTGAATCCAACAGCAAATCAAAAAGATTATACACCATGATCAAGTGGGATTTATCCCAGGATGCAAGGATGGCTCAACAAACACAAATCAATAAACACACTACATCACATCAACAGAATTAAGGACAAAAACCATAATATCATCTCGACAGATACAGAAAAAGCATTTGATGCAATTCAATGCTGCTTCATGATAAAAAGTCTCAACAAATTAGGCACTGAAGGAAACATACCTCAACACAATAAAGGCCATATGTGACAAACCCACAGCTAACATAATGGTGAATGGGGAAACACTAAGAGCTTTTTCTCTGAGATCTGTAACAAGACAAGGACGCCCACTCGTGCCACTCCTATCCAACACAGCACTGAACGTCCTAGTCAAGAGCAGTTAGGCAAGAGAAAGAAATCAAGGGCACCCAAAGTGGAAAGGAGGAACTCTAATTGTCTGTTTTCAGACAATATGCTCTTATATATTTAAAAAAAAAAAAAAAAAAAAACTCCAGCAAAAATATCTTTGAACTGATAAATTCAATAAAGTTACAGAATACAAAATCAACATATAAAAATCAGTAGCATTTCTATACACCAAGAATGAGCCAGTGGAAAAAGAAATCAAGAAAGCAATCCCATTTAGCTACAAAAACATAAAATAAAAATAAAAATACCTCAGAAGAAATCTAACCAAGAGGGTTAAAGATCTCTATGAGGAAAATGATATTCTACCCTCTGAAGGTAGAACAGTGGATTCTAGAGACAGGAAAGGGCGGTGGGAAGGGAGAAAGGGAGAGGTTGGCTAATGGATACAAAATTACATCTAGATAGTAAAAATAAGGTTTAGTGTGCTATAGCCTTGTAGGATGACTATAGTTTACAATTTATTGTATATTTTCAAGCAGCTAGAAGAGAGGATTTTAAATATTCCCAGCATTAAGAAATGACAAATGTTTGAGATGATGGACATTCTAATTACCCTGATTTGCTAATTACACATGATAAACATGTATTGAAATATCACATTGTATCCCATGGATATGTACCATAACGTGTCCATTAAAAATAATAGTTGTTAAAAACCCAAGGGCTATTTCTCATTTGTCCTATGTCAATGTCGTGGTCCATTGGTGGAGACCTAGCCATTTGCAAGTAAGACTATAGTCACTTGAGCTGAAAGCAAATGAATCATCACAAAAACTACCACTGGCACCAAGTCTTCTTTCCAGAATTTCCTGCCCACAGCACTGCCACAGTCACTGTGGGCAGGAAAGACACACTAGCAACCAAGTTTCAACCCCAGCACAGTGGATGCTTTTATTTCTCTGGTTTGGAATAGGTGTGTGTTCATACCTTACATTTATTCCAACTGCCCCCTTGCTTAAATAACTCCTTAAGGATGACTTCCTGTTTACTAAATTCCAATAGCTTCTGAGCATCCATTATATTCTCCAAAGTAAATAAAAAGAGAAAATGTGTTGAAAGCCTGATAATGTTCACTTAAGAATCCAGCATGATGTACCACTTGAAATAGCCACTCCACCTTGTTCCTTTACATTTCTTTTAAAGTAACCCCAGTTATTACACATAATTGAAGCCATAATTTCTGCAATACCATTAGGTCCATAAAGGGTGGGGCCAGGGGACTTCAAAGTCTGTCTCTGATTCTTTTTTAAAAAAGGAAAGCTTATGAGAGTAGGTAATGAAAATAAACATTCACACAACTTGGAACAAGGGATAGTGAAACATAAAGCCCCAGCCTGGCACAGGTGTCCAGCCAGTGAGGGTGGGGACACAGACTCATACAGTCCCCACAATCCCCCAGAAGTGCCACAGACATGTGGGTGACCTGAGACAGAGCCAGGCTCCGAATTCCGGGAGCTGTCTGGCTCTTGTGCACCCCACATGGCCCACAGTGCACGAGGATGCCCCACATCACCAGTCCCTGTGCAGAGCACAAGAATGCTCCGTGTCAGGAGCCCCCGCTGCAGAGCATAGCCCGAAGGTGCCAGCCCAGCCTCCTACACACACTGGCCACCAAGGCACTGCCCTCCAGGAAGGAGGACCCCAGAGGTCGTGGCAGGGTGAGATTCTGCTCTTCATCATCGCCAAACAGAGGGGAAAGTCCCAGTAGACATTTGGGGAGCCTCTACAGGTGGCTCTGGGACTCTGAGCACAGGTTCAAAGATGTCCCCAGATACACCAGACTCAAACCATTCTTCCAGATATGCCCAGACTGGAATCTATACAGGCCATCCTTCCTAGCTTTCCTCTGGAAAAGCAGGCTTAAAAGAGTATCGACTAAAAGGGGCCACCAGGAAGAGAGAAGTCCTATCTTTACAAAAAGAAAGAATTTTTTTTAAAAAAGAGGCACTAAGGCTCTGACCCATCTGAGCACAGAGTATGTGCTCGGCAGCATCTGTCAGAGCAGAGCAAGCACACACATGCTCTCCATACCCCGTGCTCCCCACACCCATGCTCCCCACGCCCGTGCTCCCCGCACTCATCCTCCCCACGCCCGTGCTCCCCACACTCGTGCTCCCCACACCCATGCTCCCCACACTCGTGCTCCCCATACCTGTGCTCCGGGCACCCATGCTCCCCACACCCATGCTCCTCACACTCATGCTCCCCACACCCGTGCTCCCCGCACCCGTCCTCCCCACGCCCATGCTCCCCACGCCCATGCTCCCCGCACCCGTCCTCCCCACGCCTGTGCTCCCACACCTATCTGTTCTCCCCATGCCTATGCTCCCTGCACCCGTGCTCCCCGCACTGTGTTCCCTGCGCCCATGGCTGCTCCTCGAGCTCTCTTCCACTGATTTCCTCTGTATGTCCCTCTTGATAGTCACTGTCACCTCGAATCCCCTGGCTAAATGGAGGTCAAGAAAAAGTCTAGAGCAGCACTTTGGAGGACAGAGTGGAAGTGGCTGTTTACCAAGCAGGGCTATGAGATGAGCGCATCTGAACCCCATTAATCCTGACGGTCAGTTGATTAGCCCTGTTCAGCAGCTGGGGACACTGAGGTGCAGAGGGACGGGCTTGCTTACCCCGGACGATGCTGACAGTGTGGGCCCAGCCCAGTCCCACAGCCACCAGGAGGCGGCCCCTGAGTGGGCAGGCACGGAGGTGCAGCCCAGAGAACGGTTGGGACCCTGGCACAGACTCCTTAGGAAGGAAACAGAAAAAGGCCCACAGAGACTCAAGCAGCACAGAAGAAGGTCACCCACAAGTTAAAAATAGATGTTTGTGCTTTACCATCCCAGCGTGCTAAAAATCCAACCCGCTCACACGCACGGCCTGACGTGAGCCCGGCCTCCTTCAGCACTGGGCTAAGCGAGAGCCGCACCTGCCCCTCTCCCGACAATAGCAGGCTCGGCAGCTGTTCTTCAATGTACTTGACACCCTTCCGTGAGGATTAAGCTACACTCTGTCGACACTGGGTAAGTTTAATCCCGACACAGCTAACCGTGTCGATCTGCAGTGAACAAACAACTTACTTTGGATGATTCTGTCACTGACAAAGACCCTGAATCTCCCAGCAAAGCTTAGTGACACGACTTACCTTTCTGTTTTCATTTCAGGTACACTGGCCCACAGGGTCTAGTTTACCTGCTGATAATGCTTTGGAGAGACCACCAGGGGGCCCCACACCATTTTCAGCTTTAGAGGGATGTGAATTTCCCTTTGATGAGAAAGGGGATGGGGAAATAAAACAAGGATCCAAAACAGATGCCTGTGTGTTTCCTGGGAGTGATAAAGTCAGGAACTGCAGCTCTGTGTCAAGCGAAGGAGTAACAGAGACAATGGCACCAACTCCTGAGACAGGACCTGATGCATGGTGCAGCCACCGCCTGTGGCCACGGAAATTCCAGGGAATGCAGACCTCAGTTGCATGGTA